>NC_092199.1:910000-1045000 GCF_043641665.1 Enoplosus armatus | reverse complement strand
GTCAATGAAGAGACACTTAAGGATGCAAATAGACATGAATTCGCCCCGGGTGATGCAAATTAGGAAAAAGACACGGCTGTGTGAGTCAAAAATGTTTCATTTGGATCCAAAAAGTTGAACTTACCCTCTAAATATTTATGACCCCAGTTTAGACAGACAAGAAGAAAATAACAGAAACTAGAAGAAAACAGCAAAAACACGTTTTCCTTTGAGAAAAGACATCATGTGGATTAATCTGCTGCAGAAAATAGTCCCCAACAAATGCACTATTTCTTCCTGTTGGTTTGATAAAAACTACCGAGAGCAGCTGTTAGAGGAAATTACTTTTTAAACATGAAACTATATTTGTGAGGTTTACGTCTTCAGCAGGAACCAATGGGCTGTGAGCTGAGAGCCACAGACAGGACGTGAGACAGGGCTGAGAGACGGACTGACAGGCATCAGTTCCTCCCCTCTCACCTGAAGCAGTAACCTCTGCAGGTACTCCAGCTGTGATCGGACTGCAGAACAGTCTTCAGCCAGTTCCTCCACATCAAGACCCAAACCAGGAGTACCAGGAGACAGGCAGGGAGACCTGGGGGGGGTGAAGGACAGAGACAGAAGAAGTGATCACATTTACAAATCTGGTAAATGCACCTCAGTCTGTTGCGTTCAGGGACCAGCATGAAATACTGTACATCTGAATGGCTTGTTACAAATTCTAAGATTTTATGACCACCGGCTTCAGGAAACTCAAAACTCCACTGAACAAACTAATTAAAGGAAGAAGGTGACGGTTAACGGAGGTCTGGCTACAATAACAACTGCCAGGGAATAATGACTACAGGTGATCATTTCAGATCACCAGTCCTCATCTGGTGAACTGTGAGCTCTGGTTTCAGAGTGATACTGAAGATGTCTGACTCACCTCGGAGGACAGAGGTCCAGAATGAGGTCACTGTCCCTGGTCGTGTCTGTCCTCTTATTCCCAGGATCCTCAGTTAGCTTGTAGCACTGGAAATCACTGAGGGGAAGGAGCCGAACATGGTGGTTAGTTTCTACTGTAACTACCACTTAAAGCTCAATACACAGGTTTATTTTACTATACGGGAGAGTTCATGAGGACGTGCACCACATGTACTGTTCTGTGGAGTGAGTTCTCCAGTGTAGTGGGTGGTTCTGTAGTGGGCTGTACTAATAAAAAGCTACCTGTTAATATGAGGTGGCAGAATATCCCACAAAATCTATCCCATTGATTGACAAATATATGTCTGTACACATTCATGCTGCCAATGACGAGAGAGTCAGTATGAATATATTGGAAAGATGTGAAGGTCTCCATGTTTTCTGTTAAAACAACGACAATCTGAATATAAATACATATATTTCACTATTTTTGAGCAGTGTTAAAATCAGCCCAAACATGGATCTCACTTCAAAGCAGACCATGTAGACTCAGTTCAGCTCTGAAAGTGACTTCCACTCAGAGTACCCCCCCCCCCCCCCCCCCCACCTCACCTCTCATACCTTTCATTGTCATTGTGGACGTCCTGCGTTCCCCAGCAGAGCTGTCTCATCCTCCACTGAGCCATGTGAGAGATCCCATCTCCATCTGCAGGTTCAGACCAGCAGCAGGATGAAGGGGGGGGTTATTACAGATAAAGAAGAGTTTATTTGGAGGATAAAATATAATGATAATATCCTGTGTGCATTTTAAAACAGCACATATCAATACGTTTTTTATTAGAGGAAACTTTTCACAGATTAAAGCTGAACTGTTTTAACTGACCAGTTAGCTAACTGGAACACATCTGTTTCAGCAGCTAAACCAAACTGCCTTTGCTCCTAAACTGGACCATTAGCTTCAATGAACTATATTGTTTAAGCTCATAAATCGAATCTGAAATCGAACTGTTGAGGTAATCCAAACTGCTGTAGCTGCTAATATCTGGAAGAGAAGTTGTCATTGGGCATGAGTCATTTTGCCTAACTGACAATCAGAGGAAACTATAATACCGCTGTGCAGTGAGGCATCTTCTGGTAAGTCTGCATCCAGCATGAGGTCATCATCATCCAGATCACAAGAGTCCAGGTTGTTCAAGACGTCCTGAAAGAGTCGAAGAGGGAGACAAACACGGTCTTTAATTTGCTGTATTATATTTCATTTGCTATGTTTATGATGTACAGGTAAATGTCGTATGTCAGAGATCATTGTGGACACGACTCGGCTTTTATCAGCTGCTGTCCAAATGAAGCTGTGTTTATTTTGTGTTTTTAGCTTTGAGCTAGTTACCACTTTTTGCTGTCAGTTCAAACTCACTCGTTCCACATTGACAGGTAATTACAAGCTAATGCTAACACGTAGATAAATACAGAATAACAGCAGACCTGAGAGCTGCTTTGAGTGTGAGAACATGGAGATGTTGTCAGAAAAGTTAAAGGTTAAAAGGTTTCTCTCCAACTCATAAATCAAAAGCAAACTTCACCTCAAAGAAGAGACAGAAGTCTTTCAAAACGACAGAAGACAAAGAAGAAAGTGAGTTTGACTTCACACACAGAGAGTTTGTTTCGTCGTTTGCTGCCTGGAGAAGCTTAGTCACACCACAGTGACCTGAGAGGAAACCAAACGTTCACCCTGAATAGCTGCTGCATTTACACACACACACACCTGCAGTAGTCAGCCTGTCCCTGGTGGCTGAGAGCAGTCATCCACAGCAACACATTACCTCCTAATCTCCTCTTTTTGCTCTCCTCCTCCTCCTCCTCGTCTCTCCCGTCATCTTCTTTCTCTCCTTCTTTCCTCTCATCTCCTCTTCTCTTCCTCTCCTTTCCGATCACCTGACTTCTTCCCTCTTTTCCTTTCCTCCAGTTAATCACTCTCTCCTCTTCATCTTTCTCCCACCTTCGATCTCTTCGTCCTCTCCCTCCTCATCACTTCTCTTTCCCCTCCTTTGTCTTCCTCTTATCTTTTCTCCTTCCCACCTCCATCTTTCTTCTTGTCCTCTTCTCTGTTAAATCTCTCGCCTTCTTACTCGTCTCCTCCTTTGTCCTCTTTCTTTACTTCTGTCTTTTTCCTCCTTAGTCTCTCTCTCCCTGCCTTCATCCTCCTCCTCCTCGTCTCCTCAGGTCAGATTATATCTGAATGTAAAGCACGAATCTGTCGGCTAACATTATTGGCAGAAGCACAACATTGTAAAGATCAAGCAGCTGTAGAGGAGATACTTGTGGGCAGTGGAGGATGTGTGTTTCCACAGATGCATGCATGTCATTGAATAAGACTTTAATGAATTCAGCTGTCCATTAGTTGGTCTTTGACATTATTAATAAGAAACTGTAATATGTTTTTATTTCATGGACGGCTTTAACACCATCTCCTAACTTCTCCTCCACTTGGACCATTTCTTCGCTCGTCTCACCTCCTGCTCTGATCCTCTCCTTCTCTTTGGTTCTCCTCCCTCTTATCTTTTCTGACCTCCTGAGCTCTTCCTCTCATCTTTCCTCCTCCTCTTCGCTCTAGTCTCTGAACTAATCGATGTTTCAGTCACACGAACACACACACTTCCATCCTCTGGTTCTCCCACTTGACTTGGCAGCTCTGCTCAGACAAACAAAAAGCACCCTCCCCTTCAATAAACACACAAGCAACAAACCAGCAGCTTCCAGCTGATTTCAGGCTGTTTGAGGACCAGCAGTCTGTGTTAACGGCTCAGACTGACAGCCGGTCCTCAGACCAACACTGACCCCTGCTGCTCACTTCAAACATCATTAACAACAACGTGAATCAACAAACTAAAATATGAGGGCCGACATATTAAAACATAAAATATAGTCAAAAGAGGGAGGGAAGACTTCACACATCAGTTCAGAACTCAGATCATTAAGGCCCTGAGCTCATTAGGGTCAACCACTCTTTAAGACCCACAGCTCGTTAGCACACAGGGCACATTAAGACAGAGAGCTCATTAACACCCACTCAACACTATTCAAGTATATCAACTGTACGGAACAGGAGACGGTAATAATGCTGGCTGACACCTGAACCACTAACCTATCATGACTATCGGACAAACTGGTTTGGAACTAAAAGAAAGTTCTCCTGACAGTTGGAGCTCTGCAGCTTGTGATGGACATGAAACTCTTACGGTTGAAACATCAGAACAACAGATGATGTTAGAGGATATCTAGTTCTTGGTTCTAAAAAGTTAAAAACATACAAGAAGCCTGTGGACATAAAAACTGAGGGAGCAGTCAACTACAACTCCCAGGGTGCATTTTGGCAAGAACCATCCAATCACAGAGCTGAAAAGTGTGCTACATGCGGCGCTGATGGCGGGTGGAAGCTGCAGAGAAAACTGATTTTACAATCTGCAGCTTAAATCAACTCACTCTCAAATTCCTGACATTAATTCAGTTACTATGGCGACATGTTCTGCTGTGAACTGCACTGGTTTCTTCTCCATGGCAACGGCAGCAGAGGCTCGTGGGTATTGTAGTATTTAAATCTGTCCACAAAACTGATTTCTATATATTTCAATTATGAGTTACGACTGTTACATTATGTCCAGTAACAGTGAGGATATCGTTTAAAGAAATATTTAATATGGGAATACACAACAAGAAAGACCAGCAGCAACTTTATAATAGGATCTGAAAATACAGACAGCATGCTCCTTCAGACGTATTATTATTCTATTTTACTTGTTTAGCCAGGAAGGTCCCATTCAGATAAAGAGGGGAAGAGAAGCATACAGGCCACAGCAGCATTATCCAGAACACGTTCCACCTCTAGTCCAGGGTTACAGAACAACATGTTTCCTGCAGGGCAGCTTGTGAAACACCTTCAAATGTCTTCAGATATGTATTTATATATTATAAAGTATTTAAATATTAATACAATTTACATCCTGTTTATATAGATTTAAAATGAATTCTCTTGAGACACTTTATCATCAAGTCATCTGATTAAAGAGGAACATTATTGACAGGTATGAACTTGACATGACACCTTCATTCACCTCAACACACACCTCGTACTGTAAACGCTGACTGCTTTGCAGTGGAGGCTGTAATTCCTACAGCAGACACAAGAGGGAGCCAGAGCATTTCATTCAGACTGCAACTGTCCTGATAATGAAACCTGATGCAGACGACTGATCTCACTGAGAAGCTCATGATTTAAAGATGGACGACCTCCGAGAACAGAAACGCTGTGACCTTTAAACATTTAGATGTTTAAATAACTTAAAGCTTTTCTGTTTTTACCATCTGTTGAGACGCAGATGAATACCGACAGGTGGCAGCTATTGTCACCATGGTGAGTTGGTTTGTTAATGGTTTGGTTGGAAACAGACAGTTCAGTTTCAGTTGTTGACTGAAGGAGGTTTCATTGGAGGTTTCAGAGAGATTAATGAGATTAATTGTGGGTTTTAGGTCCAATTATTATGCTGGGTTCAAGTTGGAGGCAGAACTGTTTTATACTGCTATTTTAAACAAACCAGGAACCAGGATTCAATACCTGGAGCAAAAACTAGATGAAGTTCAAGTGGTGGAAAAGACATTCTGGGCTGCTAGACAACAAGTGTTGCCTTCAGGTGCCACTACGCTGAAACATCAGCTGGTTATGAAAGCAGCAGCTTCGACAGCTACAGAACTGTTCAGAGTTGGAGCGTTTTTGATCTCGAGTTCAGACTAGTTCCAAAAATGTGCAACAAGTGCCAAGTGCAGACGTTCAGCCTCATCAGTGACGGCCTGTTTCTGCCTGTTTGACGCTCAGCTTGTTCTTTTCAGGCTGCTCATTGGAACCAAACCATCTGCTGGTTCCTGGAGCCAGAAACTGGCCTCAAGTAGGACGGAGAGGCAAGACAGAGCTGATGCTGCTGGAATATTAAACTCTCACTTTGTGTGTCCTTCACTTTGTCTCTTTTCTCTTCAGCGGCACAAAAACCAACAAATGCTCATGAACATATTTAGCTGCTCACACTGTGACATCAGCAGCCATCAGTTCAACTACAACAGGTTCAATCACATCTTACTGCTGTGGTCAGGTTACATTACATACAAGCTTATCTAAGGTTTTAAAACAGCTGGATTTTATTATGAATTTAGGAGACAAGGTTATCTTAATTGTTCCTACAAAAAACCTTTTTTGTCTTTGTTTTACTTAATAAAATAACATTGAGATCTCTTGATATAATCAGAAAACATCCATGTTGACTTCTTCTTCCCTGCCTTTGCTGTTACAGCACAAGATAAACAGGACAGGGACTCAAAGAAAGACGCTCCATAGAGCTACGAGAGGTCTGGAGATCCACAGAACTTAACTTTTAAAGTCTTCAGCTTCAACAAACCACAGACATTTATCTATAAAATGATATTTCAGCACTCAATGGTACCTAACACTGTTAAAACTTTATTTTAAATTAATTTAGCTGTTCCTCATCTTTGTTTTTAATTTGACTGATATGACACACACACACACACACACGTAGGCCTTACAATGCTGTTGAGGTCGGAGTCAAAACTCCCGATGTGATGGGTGGTGTTGCTGGTGGTGTTGATGGAGGCGGTCGTGGGAGCGCCCCCCAGTGGCTCCAGGCCTTCCTCGTCCCACATGTAGGTTCCCCCAGACCCACAGCTGTCTGAGGGGGACAGGTCCAGAGATGAACCGCCCTAAAAAGGACATGTCTGATTTCATATTTGAGCATTCGGTCTACGTTCATATAGATGACGGTAGGTGCACACAGAGGGAGTACATGTGATGAACTGGAGATGTTTAGATTACATGGCTCCTTATTCACGCATGTTTTACATTATTTCAGATTATTTCAGACGTACTGAATATAAAAGCAGAAAGGCCGGAGAGTAACTCTGTCTCTGAGATCGTATAGGGACTATTTTCCGTGCAGTTCCAGCTGTGTTGCTGCTGCTGCTTCTGTAGAGAATAAACAGGAGTCAAATGTGACTCCATCTGACTGACTGCTGTCCATTTCTACATATTTTCAAACAAAAGGAGGCTCATAGTGAAACTGCAGGTTTTAATGGACTCAAAGCAGGAATCAGTCAGTGTCTGTTTAGAGCTGCTGGATCATTTAAAAGCTGTTTGGGCGACACAGCACCTGACAGGAGGCTAGAAACTGCTTTCACACCCTGTGGACTACGTGGCTGATGTGTCACTCTGTTCCAACCGTCTGTGGGTGGGGTCAGCTGCAACTACTGCACCTATAAACACTCCACCCATCTACATTTGTACTATTACATCATTCTAATGACATAACATTATGGATGGATGTTATCTTTCACATAAAAGTAGTAGAGAACTGATAGCTGATGTTCTGAATGACAGAGCACTGCCAGGTAGGAGGAAACAGGGAAGCAGGATGAAGTGACCGCCTATCAAACTGTATATTGATCTGCCTCCTCATGGTACCTGGTCATGGTAGTCCGGCTGACTGGACCTCCTCCGACGGGCGAGTCGGGTCAGCCGATGCTCCCCTTGCTCACCTGGAGAGAAACAGAATATTTAAAAAGGTGTTAAATTCTTTCTGAATGTTTCAAGGTGTTTCCTGAACTGTACATTAATTTGATAAAACTCACCACCCAGTCTCATGCTGGCCCAGTCCATACCGTCGTCCAGGAAACACAGTCCTGTTGCCTTGGTAACACCATTGACGGCCACCTTGTCGTCATCAAACCTGGCGCATGATTGGTCGAGCCCCGAGTCGTCTTCATCGTTTTTAGAGGAGAGGAGCAGTATGCCCACCCCTCCGTTTCCTACAGACACAAGGCCAGATGCTGTTGGTTTACAGTTATCATGTACAGGAAACAAGATGAAGTGAACTGGTTCCGTCCTTTCTTACCGAGGTTGTCAAAGTCGTCCATATACTCCTGACTGGTGTCATTTCTATCCAGAGACGAGTTGGAGGACAGGGACATGTCCTCCAGGGTCTCTCCCACAATCGACTCCTCTACCTGGGATACTGGCTCTGCCGACGGCCCCTCGGTCTCTGGGGTACTTTCTGATGTTGAGGGATTAGTCGAGATGAGAAATTAATAATTTGGATGGTTGAAGATGAGAAGTTTGTTAAAAACGAGATGGTATCACAAAGAATATTACAGTGGAGTGAGAGCAGTGCTTCATACTGTTCTGACTAACATCAGGACTGATGAGAACCTCGTACCTGGGCTGTTTTCTGTAGCAGAAGGCGTCTCTACAGAGTTTCTCCGTGCTGTCAGTCCCTGGTTCACTTCCAGGTCACCTTCAGCCTCATTGGCTGGGGTCACTCGGACGGGGCGGGACTGCTTGATGAGTGACCGGCGTGACAGCTTATAGCTGATGCCACTGGGCTTAGAAGTGGGCCCAAGGCTGGGTAGGAGGGGCTTCTTTAAGGCAGAGGGGGGCAGGAGAGAGGGGATGCTGACCCCTCCCCTCCCTGGAACTTTGACTCCTCTGCCTCCTCCCTCAGGAGTCTGGCTGTTAACAGGGGATTTTGCCAAGCTGCCTCTGGGTGGAGCCTGAGCGGAGGAAGCGGTCAGCTCCTTGAGTCCTCGCCCGGCAGCCCTGTTGGTGGAGTAGGAGCGGGTGGCAGTGGGGCACTGAGAGAGGGAGGAGGAGGAGGATGTGGAGGAAGGGGTGAGGGTGGGGGAGGGCTGCTGTCGGACCTGGGTGAGGCTACGTGACCGAAAACGATCGCTTTCAGTCAGTTGGACGGATGGAGTGGACCCGAGGCTGTCACTGGAGTGGGAGCGGCTGGCCGGTGGTTTCTTTTCCAAGGGGGAACCAGATCGAGAACCGGGACCAGAACCTGGCCTTGAACCGCCAGAACGAGCAAAGCTCTGAGGCTGTCTCAGAAAAGCATTGGTTCCGCTCCGAGGTTTGGATCCAGGAAGACCGTTCAGGGTCTGTTTTGTGCCACTGATTAACCCAAATGCAGTTTGGCTCGGTTTGGAACCGTAAGATCCACTTTTAGAGACAGGAAGAGTTCTGGGGCTGGACTGCGGTGATGGTGATGTCACTGGATTGCCCAAACCACGCCCTTTTCCTACAGAATGTGTGACTGGCTTCTTGGCGTCACGCTGCGACATCACTGGTGATCCTTGTTGCCGTTGGGAGTAATACTGATGGATGTTGTTACCGGCGCGATTCGCCCCGACATTCCCGCCCTTTCCTCTTCTCCACTCCCGCTCTCCGTCGGCCCGTCCATCATCCATCGTCCCATTCTCTTTCCTCCATTTCATGGAAAACGAAGTCGGCACTCTGATAAATCCGTTCTGCTTCACGGAAGTGGGCGGTGCAGTTAAACTGCCGTTGACCCCTGCTGGGCCGGGGTGGTGGTAGAACCCGTTGGTGAGGCGGGTGCTGGTAGTGGTGGTGCTGGTGAAGGTGGCAGCCAGACCCGTCTGAGCGCCGTTGGAAGGAATGGCAGATTTGGGCCGCGACCCGAACTTGGGCAGCCTAGAAACCATGGTGGGCATGGTGGAAGGGTCGTCAAGAGGAGGGGCTGACATCAGACCCCGCCCACTTCACCATGGAGACACTGAGCAAGAGGAGCTGGAGAGGAAGGAGACAACACTGACGTGAGGACAAGATTGTTTTGGTCTTCGTTCGGTTATCACATTAGCATACGGGGTATGAGCCGGTAAATTTAATACTTAAGATCTTTTTAAGACTTTTTCTTTAACAAATCTTACAGGATGGCTCCGGGTGACAGGTGACACGAGTAAAGACGATAACAATCAGTCAGCACAGAGGAAGAAAATAAATGTACCCATCAGGAAAATGCAGCAGGTCAGTTCATCAGGTTAAGCATAGCAGTTAGCATCATGTTAGCATCATGTTAGCTTGGTTTTACAGGTGATCAAAACTTTTGATTCTGAAGAAATCAACTGATCCTGACAAAATGCTAAAATGTCAAAATTGAAACCTCATAATTAAATCACTTTAAAGGCCTTCCAGATAGCCAAGATCGTTTGGCCCAACAGCAACCAAAACTGAGATTGCTGAGAAAGCTGGCCCAAGAACTGCTAGGTGGAGAGGATTCTCATCCCAGAAGAGCTCACACCCCAAAGCATGACCAAGTCAGCCATACGGGCCAGAGCTGGCTAACATTTGGCCCTCTCGTGCCAGAAGATAGCCGAACGTGCCGACACTCGGCCACAATCTGCTCTACTTGGCTGGGTCGACCAAAAGATACCAACACTGATATTTGAGATCTTACAAACGTTTGATATGAAGGCCAACAACACATCTTTCAAATAAACAAACGTTTTCATAAAAACATTGTGACCAGAACATATAATGAGCAGGACAGTTTACAGTGTTCAAACAAACATGTTAGTGCTCTCTGGTGGACAATTAAACCATGTAAACCATGTAAACCAGCTCCTAGCCGTGCACCAAAGACGCCATGACCATGTCATCCAATGAATGCAAAAGATGCTACATGCTTACTGTATGTGTTTACTGTGTAACAACAACAAAGGTGCTTCTCTTTGACATTTTGCTAAATGAATAATATATTACATATTTTAGACATTATTGATTAACAGAAAATTCCCGTGTAGACGTCAAAGATGGACCCAGAAATGGCCGTTGAGAGATTTGTAACACGCCTACAAAGCCTCCATAGAAAATGATTTACAGCGCTGAGCCAGTGGAAAAATCCACTGAGAAGCAGCAGCTCTGAAACAAACTGTTAGTGTGATTAACAGCTGAAACACGTGGCACCTGGATCTGCAGCTATAACACTGCCGGCTGAGTTCAGGTATGTGTGTGTGTGTGCTGACACTGAGGTAACACACACACACACACACACACACCACGCCCCTAATCAAAACAATCATCTGTCCCTGCACCTCCACCAGAAAACAACAGATAGTTATCAGACAAATGATGTTTAGCATTGAGACACACCCATCACATCCTGTCACTCACACACACACACACACACACACACACACACACAGGTTAGACAGCATACAAACCCTGAGGCAGGAAATGAATTAAAAAACCCACAAAAACCAGGCAGGCCTGTTTCAGGTCCACGGGGCCGTGAGAGAGCTTCATACTAAAAAGACAGATTTAAATAAATTCTACAATGTGTTAAACACCACACACTCATATACTGTATATAACAGCAACTAAAGATTATTCTCATTATCGATCAGTCAAATCAAACAATTATTTTACCCAATAAATTGATTCATCTCTTTATATTTAAAATGTCAAAAATCAATCATATTCAAACT
This sequence comes from Enoplosus armatus, assembly GCF_043641665.1. Lineage (NCBI taxonomy): Eukaryota > Metazoa > Chordata > Actinopteri > Centrarchiformes > Enoplosidae > Enoplosus > Enoplosus armatus. The sequence goes on along the minus strand of NC_092199.1, from coordinate 1,033,777 downwards.
GCTTGTCTTGTCCGACCAACTGTCCAAAACCCAAAGATATGAAATTAAAAGTGAGACAAAAGAAAAGGGCACCTCTTCAGCCCTAACCTGTAACCCCAGACTAACTCCAACTCTAACCTGAGTCCTGATGATGATGATGATGATGATTAAAGGAGAGAGGTGTGCACACGCAAAACCAGTCTGCAGGCTGAACTTGTGCACAGTGGTGCTTTGAGCTAAATGCTAATGTCAGCATGCTAACATTTGCTAATTAGCACTAAACACAAAGTACAGCTGAGGCTAATAACAATAATAATAATAATAAATTTGATTTGAAGCGTCTTTCACATAACCTGAGGACACTTTACATAAAAAGGAACCAGCTAAAATCTACATTAATAGAAAGCTTGTTATAAAGTCTTTGAGACTAAATTATTATTTAATTAAAAAAACATCGGAGAGACGAATCGAATTTCTTTCCATCTTATCATCATCTCATCTTCTCGAGCCCTGCAGTCGCAGCACATGCTGATGCTGAAAGAACAAAATAAAAACACAACATAAGCCTCCTCAGTCATTTGTCCGCCCAAGGCCACCATATTGTGAACTAAACGGAGCATCACAAGCTTTTCTGGACGCTTTCTTCAAACAGCTGATGTGTTTGTCTCAAACTGGGGAAAGTGAGGCGTGACAGCAGGGAAACTTGTGATTTCAACGTGAGAGAAAGTGAAAGGTCGAGACATCATCGCTGGATGAAACGATCATCTGAGGGTCACGGATTACAGAAAACAAATCTGCTACACATAGAACTGCACACCTTTGACTGGTGAAGAATATTGTTAGATAACCTACTGGGACGGCAGCATAACTCCTGATCTCAGAATGTTACATCTGTTTGAACATTTTCCATCACATTGACCTTAAAGAGGAAGATAAACCAATAAAGTGTTGCTGCTTTCAGCTGACTCACGACTTCCCCACCGCTGTGTCACAGTCACAGGCCGACGAGCAGAAGCATTAAGACTCACCACAACCCAGAACCTCCGTCGGCATCCGTCATCTCTACCAGACACAAGCTGAGACTGGGACTTAAAGGGCGACCCTCCCTGCAGACCAGCAAAGCAAAGAACGACCCAGTGATGGTTTCACAGCTGGTCTGTTTCACACAGTCTCAAAACTGCAAACTCTTGTATTGGACCAAGTCACTTAACTGTCAGCTGTTACAGTTTAGTGACCGCTAGCTGACTACTACTTACTACTACTCTTACCGATACTGCTTATTGATCCGGTACTTTAACAGTTATCAGTTCTGTTTGTTATGAACGCACTCATATTTATAACTCAACAATCAGCTGGGTAATGGCATTGTGTGTGTGTGTGTGTGTGTGTGTGTGTGTGTGTGTGTGTGTGTGTGTGGCTGCACTGCAGCAGAAACACTGCTGTGATACCAAGGACACACAGGAGGAATGAAGACTGATGAACGAGGTCACGACAGGATGATAATGAGATTCTCTCTACATCTGTGTCCACCGTCCACTCAGACAAAGTGGAGACACTTTACTCTCTTTTTGTCTTTCTTCTTCTTCTTTCTCTCTCTCGCTCTCTTTCTTCTTCTTCTGTGTTATTGCCTCTCTGTCCAGACAAATGGTAAAACAAAAAAACATCCAGTGATCAGAGACATTTAATATTTCTGTTGTTTTTCTTGTTTTGTTAAAATACAGAAAGCATCATTAAATCATGTGTGCATGCTTTTAGAGCTGCAACAATTACTCGATTAATCGATTATTCAATCGAAAGAAAATGAGTATTATGATGATCGAAAAATCGTTTCAGTCATTTTTCAAGCAAAAACGTAAAACGTTTGCTGGTTCCAGCTTCTTAAATGTGAGGATTTGCTGCTTTTCTTTGTTGTTTATGACAGTAAATGAAGAGTCTTTGGGTTTTGGACCGCTGGTTGGACAAAAGAAGCAATTTGAAGGCGTCACATTTCATGGACTAAAAGATTCACGATTAATCGGCATATTAATCGATAATAAAAATAATTGTTAGTTGCAGCCCTACATGCATCGTATATGCCTGCTTTTACATGCATAGTTTGTACATATTCTTATTAATGTCCATGTGTCTTTCAGCCATATAAACATACAGCCCTGCCCACAAGAAGAGACTTCCTCTTTGAAGTACTGAAGGAAGCAATATGTTTATAACTGACTTCCAGATGAGGCATTCATCATCAAGCAGAAGCAGAGAGCGGGTCAAAGACTCATGTTAGATAAGTCTCTGAACACACATGACCCGATGTTTACGGTGTTTACAGTGTTTAAGGGTAAAGGTCTTTTCCTATTTGAACTTGTGAGGTGGAGGAACGGGGTCACTGCATGTGGACACTGACGGGGGAGTTCAAGTTACGTAACCTCTTAAATATAAAGTAGCTGCTGTGCACGCAGTTCACGCTGAGCCACTGGACTCATTTCAAGTTTCATACCAACTGCAGGGAAAATTGCAGTCAAATACTTAATATTTCTCAAAGGTTGATAAATTCCATTATTTGGGTCCTTTTAAAGTTTTTCTCTTTAAGATAAAACTTCACTGCGCTGTAGGATCCTCAGAACCGGCAGTGTAATTTCTCTGTACCGTTTCCTGGTTTCCCCGCAGGATCTTTAAAGCGTCATGTGTCAGCCACAATCCAATTTGAGTTTATTGCTGTTGGCTGATGCACAAGAGAGACTTCTACTGCAAAATCATTGTGCTAGGTGTGTGTGTGTCGTACAGTCAGCTGAGCCTGAACGTGGCTAACTTCCTGAAGCGCTCCGTCTTTGGCTGCGAGCCACTGAGTCCATTTGAACTGATGGATGACAACCTGTCAGGTGTAAACTGTTCATTTGTTTAATGGATAAGAAAACGCTAAACTGTCATTAGTGAGGTGACATGCAGCATTTCACTGACTGAAGACAGTCTGGATGGGAATGAAATCAAAAGCTGCGACCAATGAAACAACAGATACTCACTAGAGCACCAAATAAGGATTCATCCGCCGCTGAAAATAGTCCCCAACAAACACACCATTTCCTCCTGTTAATAATGTTTAGCGTGTTAGCATGCTAACAATCAGCTAACTAGCAGTAAACAGAGTCCAGCTGAGGCTGATGAACGTCATCAGTTCTGCAGGTATTTGGTCATAAACCAAAGTACTGGACACATGAACATGTTGCCCCGATGATGGCGCTGGATCAAGATTCAAACTCCTACTTTCAAAGACGTAACTTTGTTCATAATCAGACGGGCATTATAAATACAATATGTTGGTGTCAATATCAGGAATGAGAAACGTCTACGCCCACAGTTTTAAAACAGGAGTCTGGAGCTTCTCTGGACTCAGGAACTCCCTGCAGATCAAGAGCCAGTGTTGCTTACGTGCTTCCTGACCTTGACCGCTGTGTTATCGACAGAACCGTATCAATAAAGGATCCAATGATGAGCTCAGACTGACTGTACCGTGCTTACAAGTCACTTTCACTAATGGAGTTCACAGCAGAGCAGCCAGGAAACTGAGCTGCAGAGCGTCACCTGACTACACAACATACTACACATATATATATATATATATATATATATATAGCAGTTAGCTGGCTGCAGGCGAGTGCACCAGATGTTTAGATGTTTTCACCAGAGGCAGAGGTTATTCATTAGCTCTGGTTTGTACTCGAAGGCAGGCTGATGTGACTGATGGACTGACAGACTGAGTGGGAGACATGGAGGCATATCAGTATGGCTGCCTGCCAGCAGCTATATTTAGCTCTGCACCTTCAGCAGAGACAGAACTGGATCTGATCCCAACTTTAAAGGAAAGAAAATCCACTTTAAAACATGTCAACACAGACTGGAGACCTCCATCTGACCTTGTTTCCACGAGTCGCGTACCGTTAGGGTTGGGCCATACTAGTTAACATTTATTCTTATACTCAAGGTTCACTTACTACTCATTTTCTGGAGGTGAATATGGCCGTGGGTTACAGTCGAAAGCTCCGGAAAAGAATAGAAGGTGAGTTTAGAATATTTTATCAAAGATCATAAAAAATATTTCAAGGTGTTCCACTTAATATTTCTTAATCAGGACGTCCTGTATTTGGATCAATAAGAGAGTCAGTAGGCTCCAGACTTTAACCTGTCAGATATATTAAATATATCTTTTCATTTTCAGGTTGTGAACAATCATTAGCTGCCACTAAAACCTAAAAATGAACCTTCTCAGCCAACAGCTGATTACAGAATCTCCAGCATCTCGTTTGTCTTCCTCCTTTTCTCCATCCCTGACCTCCTTCTAACATCCCCCTCCTCATCATCCTCTTCCTTCCATTAGCCTGTTATTATTCCTACATCTTCCTCCTCCTCCTCCTCTACTGTACATCCATTCAGTGGGTGATCGATGTCCTCATGCTCTAGTTCTCTGCTCGCTGAGCTGAGAGGAATCGAGGGCTGCCAGCTAGAAAGCCAGAAAAGGTCAACTGCGTCCATCTGGGTCCTCATATTTTACATCTCACTTGTATTTTATGTGTTTTTATTTATAATGTTTTTATATCGTCATCAATTCTATTCGTAGTAAAATTTAAAAAACTGAAATGACTGACTTGCCCTACGTGTGTTTTCTAAATGACATTTGATCTTTTCAGAGACCTGAAAACATTTTACAGGAGGATTTAATTATACAGCATGTAAAAGAATGCTATCAAATATAATCAGCTGTGTGAATTTGTTTTAAAAAGCAGCTAAAAGCATCTGCAATCATCAGTGTGCAAATACATTGATTCATTTATTGTTATCATCCTTCCATAATGACTTATTTTATCATAAACGGTTTTATTTATTGTAAACATGTTTTATACAAACCAGCTCATAAATGTATTCATTTATGTGTTCACTGCAAATAATCTCCATATGATCAAGTAGTTTTTGTATATAGTCCAGTCCTAAAATAACTCAATACAGACGTTTCACTTTGTGTCGTTGTTTATTTGTCACAGTGTCACTCAGTAAAACAGCTTCAGGACCTGAACTGGAATCAAAAGGGTTCAAGAGTGATAATGATTTTATTTTTGCACAAAACAGGGGGCGCTTGTTAAAGGGTTAACCTGTTTATTCATGTTCTTCACTGGTCTGAACACCACAGAAGAAGAAGAGTGCAGCCCATCCTGCTTTGGTAAAGTGGATCAGATTTGTTATGTAGGCGCACACTATTGAAGACTAAAGATGCCAACGTCACAGCGAGACTCCACGTCCCCTTGGAGCGTTCAGGGTTTATCCTTCAGCAGCGGCCGTCTCGTTGTCACCTGACAGATGCTGTCCTCTCCATGCAGAAACAGCTCCTGGCTCTCAGGTGAGGTCAGGTTTCATTCACACGCTCAGGGTGAGGAGGGGCGGAAAGCTGCCAGAGCAGAACTCACAGATGGACCGGAGACACAGCAGATGGTCAGGACTGACCCCACTGTGTGTGTTAAACTGGACTCCATTAATCTCATCGGTCCCCACGCTGAGGATGGAGGGCGAAGTCACCACACACACACACACACACACACACACACACACACACACACACACACACACACACACACACACAAAGTTTTCTGGCCTGCTCGTCGTCACGTTAGATGAGCTCTCAGCAGCTGAGAATCAAAACGCTCTCAGGACAAAGTTCTGCAGCCGGATCATCTTCCATGATCACTCAATGATAAATGAATCAATAGAAACCTGATCAGCTGGCTGCCGCTCTCAGTTTGAATCACCAACACCACCGAGAGAAGACACTGCGGAGCATCCGGTGACTTTCAGCTACGTCTGCTCTTCCAGCCTGTGAAGTAAACAGCGACTCACAACATGTTGGTGTTGGTGTCTGTCTCTCTGTCTCACTGTCTCTCTGTCTCTCTGTCTGACACCATTAGCTTGTCTACATGTTCTGCTCCTTCTCACAGATAACGTGATCGTTTATCTCTTCTGCGGTTCCTCCTGATGTGTCCTCCTGTGCTGCTCTTTAGAAATGCGACCGTAATCTGAACCCACAACCTCAACTCCAAACAGCAAGGGATTATGGGTAGGAGGAGACGAGAGGCAGAGCAAGCAAAGCAGACCGGACTGATGTTCATCTCCTCATCTGCTGTTACCTGCTGATGAACCTCAGCTGTCACTGCTCCCTTCCTCATCACTCTTCCTCTCCCTCCATCTGTCTCTCCATCATGTCCTTGTTTTCCTCCTCTGAGCCTTTTGAGGTTGCAGTCTCTCCACATGCTGATCACCAGAGGACAGAGATATTCTTGGCAGAGGGCAGAGTAACATCACCTCCTCCTCCTCCTCCTCCTCCTCATCCTCCCTTCATCCCCGAGCGTTTGTTTCCTCCCTCCTTCTGCCATCTTGTTAAAAGTGCGCTATCAGTCCAGAAAGGTATCATTAAAAAAACATCATCCAGTGAAAACCACGTATCTCCGGATGTTTTGAGCTTCTGTTCTGTGAAGTTTAGTTCAATATATTTTAGTTTATGGTTATATTTACTGTTACTGCTGTCTTTGATGATAACATCTATTGTTTATAGAAAAGAAAATTAAATTCCACCTATATCTTATCATTATTGATTTTTTAGTGTCAGCCTCAAAGTATTCGTATGATCTAGTATTGATTGGACTCCAACCTAAAGTTGATTCCTCCTTTCATTAGAGACAGGCTGTAGAGAAGATATCAAACTGTATTAACAGGTTTGGAAATGAGTCAGTTAACATCTTTGATCCAGACCTTCAAGAATGTTCTCCTGCGTCTACATTTAAACACCATCATCATTATAGTTCTGCAGGATTTAAAGAAACTGAAGTGAGAGTCAGTCCTGAGGACACACCTCAGTCAGGACGCCTCCTCGTCAGAATAGAAAAGCCACATTTAGCCGGCGTCTTTTCATTATTTATGGCTGCTGGTCGGATGCTGGGCGTGTTTGGGCGTCTGGCAGACTGAGCGTGTCGTCAGGCCGCGGAGGATATTTGATCCGTGGAGCATGAGCGACAGGTTTCAGACGCTCACTGTTAGCCTAAATATCCAGTCAGACAGAAAAGGAATCAGCCAGCGCACAGCAGACATGTTACTGTACTCTGACAGACGGAGAGGAGCCCGTCACTTTAAGTTATTATAACGTGAGAGATTCTCATCAGAGAGAGCTCACGTCCGCTATCATTGTAAAGGCTGTAACTCTCATATATTTTACATGAAGCACCAAACAAAAGCTCACTAGCTGTACTTTTGTGAATTCTTAATCATCAGTAGCCTTTTATATTGTGTCTTTGGACAACGTCAACAGTCACTATCTAGTATTTCTATTTCTTTAATCAACCTCTGGTTTTATACAACACTGTGAGCAGGACTGCTTCATGGCCAAATATAATGTTTATACAAGTTTTCCATCAGTGTGATGCAGACACATAAGATCCATTGTTGTCTTGAGTAAACAGGAAGTCACATGGACTGGCAGGTAACTCATTGATTGGACAGTTCTGGCGATGTCATCCTGCCTCATCACCACTACATGGACCGACAGAGGAAAGTCTAATTCTACCAAATTATGTTGCATTAATAAATAACCTACGATCACCGTACGATCTGTTCCTGGACCGTTAATGATCGGCACATGGATTCATCAGTACGTTAGTTATTGAACTATTGACGGTCCTGGTTCAGTTGATTAGCCTAACCTGCACCAGAAATCCACTGACAGCTTGACACCAGCCAAACCTAAACGAGTTCGACAGAACGGCACTAAACCACAAGACGAAGACGAGTCAATGGATGCTGATGAACGAACCAACACTGACACCACAGAGATGTTGATCTGTAACAACATTTATATCTGTGGCCTGTCTGAACTCTGGTCTCACCCTCCTCACACACACAGACTATGGCTGAATGAACCAGGACCACGCCTGGATGATCCTCTCCCACAGACAGACAGACAGACAGACAGACAGACAGGTCACTGCTTCACCTCTCAGGAAACAACTCAAACTGCTGATGATGATGATGGTCCTTTACATTTGTGTGGGTCTGTTCTGCTTCAGCATTCCCACAGATAACTGGACAGACTGGTTGACATGTTTCCTGCAGCGTTCCTTCAGTGTTCTCTACACAGCAGGTTTTGGTGTCAGTCCGCCGAATCAAACCAGCTCGCCATCACATCAATGACACACACTGTGGTCCCCAACGAATGCACCGTTTCCTGCTGTCTGTTTGATAGCAACTACAGCTAGTTTGAGGAAATGACTGAGCCTTTTTAAAGATGAAACTATACATTTGTGAGGTGCTTCAGTGGGAACCAATGGGCTGAGAGCCACAGACACCAGACTGATGTTCTAATAAGTTAGATGTTTTCAAAGCACTTGATCACCACGTTTACTGTGACCTTCTCATCTCCAACACTTGAGCTCAGGAGTTACAGCTGAAGGTAGCGCGTGTTGCCTGGGAGCTCTTTAGAGCCCTTTAGTGCTGGTACCCTCCCCCCTCTACCTCCCCCATTGGTTTCATAGCAACTTGGCACAGACAACATCCCTGTTGTGCTGGGAGCTGTGGACCTCCACTCTCTGCAGTACACCCCCACCACCATCATTAATCTGCCACAAAGCAGCTCTTTCTCTCTGCTGCTCTGCACCCAACTCCTGACAAGCAAACTCCCTCCTGCTAATCCAGCAACACTTCATCCAAACAGGCCAGGAGACCTACTTCTGGGGATCCAGCAGCTTCTGCAGCTAATGTGTGACTACCTGGGGGCCAAACAGGGTTTTTATAACAGAGCTTCACATGAAAGCTGGTTAAATCTGGAGAGGGACTGTAGAGTCCCGCTGCAACACCAGCAGGCGGTGGACAAAACACAGTAGAGTTCAGGACAGAAAGGATGGGACTTGGATCAGCTTTATTTTAGTACCGATCCGTTAAAATATGCCCAGATCCACCAGATACCTTAGGATCAGCTCGGGACAGCTCCCCATCCCTCATCCCGGAAACTAGAGCTCAACGATGAGTCAATTAATCATTTTTCAGGCAAAAGAGGGCAAATATTATAACATATAATATATATCCAGTTTCTCAGATGTGAGGAGTTGCTGCTTTCCTTCGTCATATCTGACTGTAAGCTGAATATCTTTGTGTGTTTTGGACTGTTTGTCCAATAAAACGCAGAATTTGGAGACGTCAGCTTAAACTCTGGGAAATTGTAACGGACATTTTTCTCGTATTCTATAGAAAAAACAGTTCATTGAGAAAATAATCGGCAGACTAATTGATCATTAAAATAAATAATATAGTAGCTGCGGTCCTTTACAAATCTCACTGTGACTTTTTCTTCAGGACCTCATGGAATACATTTGTTCCTTCATTCATGACATCCTGGGTGTTTGTTTTGGATTTTGAACGACAGCAAATGAGTGAAATTCCACATTTACAGCCGAACCAAATGAAGCCAACCGGACAAAGAGAGAGAGCAAACAAAGAGTCATAGAGAGGGAGGACGAGAGGAAGGTCGAGAGAGAGAGAGAGAGAGTAAACAGAGGGAGGGGGAGTCAGCTGCTGAGAGAAAAGGAGTGAATCAGCAACAGAGAGAGAGATTCAGTGATGGAGAGAAGGGAAAGTCAGAGGGTTTATGGCATTAAAGCAAAGAGTCAGCAACAGACCAACAGGGAGAGAGAGAGAGAGCGAGAGAGCCTGCAATCATTAGCCAGGAGGCTCACTGATGATTTAAACTGGGCTCATTAAGAAACCACAGAGACTAATGAAGCCTGCGGACACAGGCAGGACACAGCTTCACATCACTGCTTTGTGTCGGCAGCATCACTTTTAATATCGGAGTTTAAACGACACATAATCTAGAGTTCATTAGTACTGGTTTAAAGTGTATGTGTACACTGTAAAATGTCACGCTCACGACACATCAATATGTTTTCAATAACCAAATTTAAGAGATCCTTATCAACAATGTTGTGTTTATGTTAAAAGGAAATGAATATTGCCGATAGATTTACTCAAATATCAAATATCGACTGGTCTCTAAAAGTTCGATTTCTGAGTTCCTGCAGTGGAAACGGGACAAAATCACTAATCTGCTGGTGCCAAACATCAGGTCAAAAACAGGTGAAGTTAGCAGGAAGTTTGCTGTGCTCCTTCCTGTCCCCAACGGGATTAAACCTTTTGATTTTAGTGACTTCCTACAGAAATAAGTGTCCCTGTCACTTACTAACACTTACAAACCCTGATCATTGTTGGAGGACAACATGTTAACTGTTGTTTGGGGAAGAGAGCCGGGAGAAATTTGGGATTTGCCAGAAACAGAAGACTGCAGAGTTAATCTGCACTTTGTGCATAAATGATTCATCAAATGGGAGTTTTTGTTCTGTGAGAACAGTCTGGAAGAATACATTTTTCATCAGCTGGACCCATACTCGTCGACTGCGCCCCCCTCTGCATCGTCACCATGTGTGCTACCATGGGGGGACTGTCCCAGGGCTGATACAGTCTACTGCTGTCAGAGAGAACGCTGCTGGTGGAACCAAACAACTAGAGAACCAGCAGAACCAACAACTACAGGATAGACCAGAAGAGAGCACCACAGAACAAGAGATATAGAGGACAGAACCTGCAGAACAAAACAACTAGACAACACAAGCCGTGGAACCACAGGACAACAGGACAGAACCAAACAACTAGAGCACATAACCTGCAGAACCAAATCAAAATTGAATTAGAGAGCAGACTGAATGAAACCAAATGGATCTGAAGTTTGGAACCAACGGTGCTCCGCCGGACACAACCTGCAGGGACCGCTGGTGAGAAACCACCGTGGGAAACACATGGAAGTCAAGAATGGAAATAACGCAGGTTAAAGATGTGAGAAATGTGGACGGTCATGCACTGAAACGCTCCCTAACTTCACTCCAACAGTCTTCTTGTGTTCCTGACATGAAGACACACCACAGCTGGTTCAGTGGACACACAATACAACAAGACTAGAAGTCAGTAGAACAGCTATGCTGCTCACTAACTGGAACGGCCAGATTCCCAGTTACAGTTATATGGTACCAGTCTTTGACCACTAGGCCACCTCAGCACCTCAATAGATCATTTGTCGAACATTTCTTTATTTAAATCCTTTTTAATATTCTTAATTTAAATAACTGAAACAAGTCATCAGTCATGACCCTTTATTTATTAAACACATATTTCTGTAAGATAATATTTGCCCTCATTTTTGGCCAACAAGTGTTGAATATTTGATGATAGTACATTTGTACGTGCTTCATACATTATTTGCACAATGCTGTATTCAACCAGATCACTAAAACAGTGTCAGTGGTGATGATTCATATTTCTGTCTTGATGTATAAATGAGTTTTGTATGAATTTCCCCTCATCTCTACACAGCAGCTGATGTATATAATATTATATCATAGATTTAGAAGAAAGAAGTCATTATCACTGATCACTATAATGTAATGAGGTCCGTCAGCTGTCATACAGAAGCTCATTCAGTTAACGCTCAGTTTTCATTCTCGGTTAGCTAGCTGTTAGGAGAGGAATACATCGCTATTCAGCCGGTTATATAACGTATGTACCGTTAAATGTGTGTATATATCAGTATAACTGAACGCCGATGTGTCACACTGAGGATATTTGCTCGGTATGTTGACGGGGAGACTGAAACTCACCTGGCGGGTAGTCGGAGCATCAGACGTCAAAATGCGGAAATGTCGAAGCGGAGACGTCTGAATGAAAGCAGCTGGATGTCAGTCGGGATGTGCTCGGGTTTAAATCCAACCGGAGACCGAATAAAAGATGATAAAATCCAGAGGGAGACGTGAGGAGGACAGGACGGCGGTGTTCCTGCGGTGTTCCTGCGGTGCTCCTGCGGTGTTTTCGCTGCTGCTCTCCGGCCTGTACAAACTGACACCACCGAGCACTACGGGGTCTCCGACAGATATGTCCCACCTGCAGGGGCTGACGAAGTGCCGGCAGTAAATGTCACAATAAAAGCCGTTTGTTTGTTTTCGCCTGAAATCCGTTTGAGTTGCACATGTGCAGAGGACGAGCTGCCGCACGAGCTGCTGAATCATCCACACACACACACACACGTGCGTGCACGCGGGCAGCGCTTGCGTGAGGCACAGCTGACACCAACGTCATCTGCCTGCTGTAAACATAACCCTTTCGGTACCGGATCCGTCTCTTTTCCATAAACACCATTTTCACCACATGATATGATAAGAAGAAGGAATTCATTTTAATATCTCAACTTCTTGACTCTACCTATCTATCCTTTACTACAGTAAAAGTACTAATATCACACTGTAAAAATACTCTGTACAAGTAAAAGCCCTGCATTGAAAATATTATTTAAGTAAAAGTATGTAAACATCACATCAGGAAACTGTACTTTAAGTATTAAAAGCTGTGACTGCTCTACTGTTATGTATTATATCATTAGATGATTATTCCTCATCATTAATGTAAAAGCAGGATTTTACTGTTGGAGTTGGTTGAGGTGGAGCTCATCTTGAAATGCTGTGAAACTGGAACCATGAAATAGTCAGCTGTACTTGTATAAACTCTTTGGTAGTTTAATTAACAACAAAAAATTATATTTTATAAACTCTTCATATGTTTTGTGTGTAAACATCTTAATTTGTAAAGTGACGAGTAACTAAAGCTGTCAGATAAATGGAGTTAAGTAAAAACTATGATATTTCCCTCTGAGATGTAGTGGACTAGGAGTAGAAAGACTCAAGTAAAGTACCTCAACTTTGATTTAAAAGTCTCATTACTCTCCTGTTCAACCAAAAGATTTTGCAATGATCTTTAATGCAATCAGCTTGTTATCTGCTGCTCCCATAATTAGCATCATTTGATCCCAGTATCATATATATATATATATATATATATTATATGGAGATTGTCTGTTTCTAAGTCACAAAGCTTTAAAATAAAATTGCAAAGATAACATCCAAAACTGACCAAGGATGCAAAAGTTAATTTATTTTAAGGGTTCAGTCCAGTATTTTTAACGTGGGTACCAGGAGACAGGGGGGGGGGGCTTTGCTGACATACAGCAAAGGGCCCTGGACAGTACTCAGCCATGATATATGGTACATGCTCTACCAGGTGAGCTACCAGGTGAGCTACCAGGTGAGCTATCGGGGCTCCCACAAAGAACCAGATATTTAGATATTTTCTAACACTGTTGCCTGTGAGTTTCCAAACTATAGAAGTGCTTCAACTGTCAGTCACCTGACATTGTCTACAGGCAAAATGAATGGATTTCTGGTACCAGGGGCTCCTGGAATAGCTCCTCCCACTTTTCAACTTCAGAAAATTTAAAAAAAAAATAAAAAAGCTGTCAGAATGCTCCTGTTCATGGGGGCGTGGCCTCTTTTCACCAAAGGCAACAGAATGGAACCAACCATGATTCTGGTCCTTTGATCTTTGATGTAGGATTCTAGAACTCCGAGAGTCTACAAGGCCACCTCCAAAACCCACAAAACCCACAGAGTGACACGATCTCGAATCAACCACACACAAGTGTTGTTTACCAGTCAAGAAGGATCTACTACACAGACTATCTTCTACACAGAGCTACAGTCTGCTACAGACAACTACAGTCTACTACAGACAACTACAGTCTACTACAGACAGTGGCATGACTCAGAGAAGCAACCCAAGAAACAGTGGCATGAATCAGAGAAGCAACCAGAGTAGCAACCCAAGAAACAGTGGCATGTATCAGAGAAGCAACCCAAGAAACAGTGGCATGAATCAGAGAAGCAACCAGAGTAGCAACCCAAGAAACAGTGGCATGGACCAGAGAAGCAACCCAAGAAACAGTGGCATGGATCACAGAAGCAACCCAAGAAACAGTGGCATGGATCACAGAAGCAACCCAAGAAACGGGGCCAGATTTGTTGACACTGCTCCTCAGCACCGTCCAACATCTCGCCCGGACTTCTACCATACACGAAATGCCAGTGCTAATGCTCACCAGGAGAACGATCACCTGACAGGTGAGATAAACACCCTGATGCAGCAAAACAAAGACCTACTGGCTGAAAGGACAAAGTTTTGCCACCGGGTCCACAAAGATAAACTGGCAATAAGCAGGTTGGAGGGACTTCTAGAGATCAGGGAAAGGCAGTTCAAAGAGGAATACAAAAAGAGCTACGAGACCATCTCAAAGCAAGAGTCAGAGATCTCCTCCCTCAAGAAATGTAACGGATTCCAGGAGAAGCAGGTGGATGTCACCCAGCAGAGAGACAATGAAATCCTGGATCTCAGGAGGGTGAAGGACAGTCTCTGTCAGAGGCTCACAGAGGCCTCAGCCGAATATCTCCAGAGTGACAAAGCTTGGGAGGAAAAATACAACGCCCAGAAGGAGAAGTTCACAAAGGAGCTGGCCGAGAAAGAACAGAGCTGGGAGACAAGACTAAAACAGGTGGAGGAAGAGAATAAAGACCTGGTCCAGAGAGAACAGTCCTGGGAAACCAGAGTGAAACAGGTGGAGGAAGAGAATAAAGACCTGGTCCAGAGAGAACACACCTGGGAAACCAGAGTAAATCAGGTGGAGGAAGAGAAGAAAGACCTGGTCCAGAGAGAACAGACCTGGGAAACCAGAGTGAAACAGGTGGAGGAAGAGAATAAAGACCTGGTCCAGAGAGAACAGTCCTGGGAAACCAGAGTGAAACAGGTGGAGGAAGAGATTAAAGACCTGGTCCAGAGAGAACAGTCCTGGGAAACCAGAGTGAAACAGGTGGAGGAAGAGAATAAAGACCTGGTCCAGAGAGAACACACCTGGGAAACCAGAGTAAATCAGGTGGAGGAAGAGAAGAAAGACCTGGTCCAGAGAGAACACACCTGGGAAACCAGAGTGAAACAGGTGGAGGAAGAGAATAAAGACCTGGTCCAGAGAGAACAGTCCTGGGAAACCAGAGTGAAACAGGTGGAGGAAGAGAATAAAGACCTGGTCCAGAGAGAACACACCTGGGAAACCAGAGTAAATCAGGTGGAGGAAGAGAAGAAAGACCTGGTCCAGAGAGAACAGACCTGGGAAACCAGAGTGAAACAGGTGGAGGAAGAGAATAAAGACCTGGTCCAGAGAGAACAGTCCTGGGAAACCAGAGTGAAACAGGTGGAGGAAGAGATTAAAGACCTGGTCCAGAGAGAACAGTCCTGGGAAACCAGAGTGAAACAGGTGGAGGAAGAGAATAAAGACCTGGTCCAGAGAGAACAGTCCTGGGAAACCAGAGTGAATCAGGTGGAGGAAGAGAATAAAGACCTGGTCCAGAGAGAACAGTCCTGGGAAACCAGAGTGAAACTGGTGGAGGAAGAGAATGAAGACCTGGTCCAGAGAGAACAGTCCTGGGAAACCAGAGTGAAACAGGTGGAGGAAGAGAATAAAGACCTGGTCCAGACCTGGGAAACCAAAGTGAAACAGGTGGAGGAAAAGAATAAAGACCTGGTCCAGAGAGAACAGACCTGGGAAACCAGAGTGAAACAGATGGAGGAAGAGAATAAAGACCTGGTCCAGACCTGGGAAACCAGAGTGAAACAGGTGGAGGAAGAGAATAAAGACCTGGTCCAGAGAGAACAGACCTGGGAAACCAGAGTGAAACAGGTGGAGGAAGAGAATAAACACCTGGTCCAGACCTGGGAAACCACAGTGAAACAGGTGGAGGAAGAGAATAAAGAACTGGTCCAGACCTGGGAAACCAGAGTGAAACAGATGGAGGAAGAGAATAAAGAATTGGTCCAGACCTGCGAAACCATCGTGAAACAGGTGGAGGAAGAGAATAAAGACCTGGTCCAGACCTGGGAAACCAGAGTGAAACAGATGGTGGAAGAGAATGAAGTACTGGTCCAGACCTGCGAAACCATCGTGAAACA
The DNA here is from genome assembly GCF_043641665.1 of Enoplosus armatus. Taxonomy (NCBI): domain Eukaryota; kingdom Metazoa; phylum Chordata; class Actinopteri; order Centrarchiformes; family Enoplosidae; genus Enoplosus; species Enoplosus armatus. The sequence continues at coordinate 1,017,859 of NC_092199.1, read as the reverse complement.
GGTGGAGGAAGAGAATAAAGAACTGGTCCAGACCTGGGAAACCAGAGTCAAACAGGTGGAGGAAGAGAATAAAGAACTGGTCCAGACCTGGGAAACCAGAATGAAACATGTGGAGGAAGAGAATAAAGAACTGGTCCAGACCTGCGAAACCAGCGTGAAACAGGTGGAGGAAGAGAACGAAGAACTACATTCCCAGGTCAGTGTTCTCTGGAGCAGAGTGAAACAGGTGGAGGAAGATAATGGAGTACTGGTCCAGATCTGCGAAACCATGGCGAAACAGATGGAGGAAGAAAATAAAGACCTAGTCCAGACCTGGGAAACCAGAGTCAAACAGGTGGAGGAAGAGAATAAAGAACTGGTCCAGACCTGCGAAACCAGCGTGAAACAGGTGGAGGAAGAGAACGAAGAACTACATTCCCAGGTCAGTGTTCTCTGGAGCAGAGTGAAACAGGTGGAGGAAGATAATGAAGTACTGGTCCAGATCTGCGAAACCATGGCGAAACAGATGGAGGAAGAAAATAAAGAACTGGTCGAGACCTGCGAAACCAGTGTGAAACAGGTGGAGGAAGAGAATGAAGATCTGGTCCAGAGCTGGGAAACCAGCGTGAAACAGGTGGAGGAAGAGAATGAAGAACTGGTCCAGACCTGCGAAACCAGCGTGAAACAGGTGGAGGAAGAGAATGAAGAACTGGTCCAGACCTGCGAAACCAGCGTGAAACAGGTGGAGGAAGAGAACGAAGAACTACATTCCCAGGTCAGTGTTCTCTGGAGCAGAGTGAAACAGTTGGAGGAAGATAATGAAGTACTGGTCCAGATCTGCGAAACCATCGTGAAAGAGGTGGAGGAAGAGAATAAAGAAATGGAAGAGCTCTGTCTGACAGTGAAGAAGAAGAAGAGGAGAGGTTTCTGGTCTCGCATCAAGTCAATCAGGACTGGACGAAAAAAGGTGGAGCAAAACAAAGAAAAGGAAGAGCAAAAGGAGATGAAGAAGAAACAAAAGGAAGAGCAGAAGGAGATGAAAAAGAAACAAAAGGAAGAGCAGAAGGAGATGAAAAAGAAACAAAAGGAAGAGCAGAAGAAAAAACAAGAGGAGGAGAAGCCAGAGAAGAAGAAGAAGGGTTTTTTCAGCTGGATGCACAAGAAGAAGAAGAAGAAGTGTGACAGCGACAGTGAGGTGGAGGCTGCTGGATGTTCAGCTCAGGCTGGACAACAGTAGCTCCATCCCCCCCCCCTCCCCTCAACCTGCCTCCCTCACTATAATAAAGACCTGGTCCAGAGAGAACAGTCCTGGGAAACCAGAGTGAAACAGGTGGAGTAACAGAATAAAGAACAGGTCCAGACCTGGGAAACCAGCGTGAAACAGGTGGAGGAAGAGAATAAAGAACTGGTCCAGACCTGGGAAACCAGAGTAAAACAGGTGGAGGAAGAGCATAAAGAACTGGTCCAGAACTGGGAAACCAGAGTGAAACAGGTGGAGGAAGAGCATAAAGAACTGGTCCAGAACTGGGAAACCAGAGTAAAACAGGTGGAGGAAGAGCATAAAGAACTGGTCCAGAACTGGGAAACCAGAGTGAAACAGGTGGAGGAAGAGCATAAAGAACTGGTCCAGAACTGGGAAACCAGAGTAAAACAGGTGGAGGAAGAGCATAAAGAACTGGTCCAGAACTGGGAAACCAGAGTGAAACAGGTGGAGGAAGATAATAAAGAACTGGTCCAGACCTGGGAAACCAGAGTGAAACAGGTAGTGGAACAGAATAAAGAACTGGTCCAGACCTGGGAAACCAGCGTGAAACAGGTGGAGGAACAGAATAAAGAACTGGTCCAGAACTGGGAAACCAGAGTGAAACAGGTGGAGGAAGAGAATAAAGACTGGTCCAGACCTGGGAAACCAGAGTGAAACAGGTGGAGGAACAGAGTCAGAACTGGTCCAGACCTGGGAAACCAGCGTGAAACAGGTAGTGGAACAGACTAAAGAACTGGTCCAGACCTGGGAAACCAGCGTGAAACAGGTGGAGGAACAGAATAAAGAACTGGAGGAGCTCTGTCTGAAAATGAAGAAGAAGAAGAGGAGAGGTTTCTGTCGATCAGGACTGGACGAAAAAAGGAGGAGCAAAAGAAACAAAAGGAAGAGCAGAAGTAAAAACAAAATGAGGAGAAGCCAGAGAAGAAGAAGAAGGGTTTTTTCAGCTGGATGCACAAGAAGAAGAAGAAGTGTGACAGCGACAGTGAGGTGGAGGCTGCTGGATGTTCGGCTCAGGCTGGACAACAGTAGCTCACTCTCCCTCCACCCTTCCCCTCAACCTGTCTCCCTCACTGCCTCCCACCTCCCCTGTCCTCCCCCACCTTGCCTCCACCTCTCCTCCATCGCTCCCACCTCCCCTGTCCCTCCAGCCTTTCTCCACCCTGTTGAGGACAGCACAGTGGCTCAGTGATTAGCACTGCAGCCTCACAGAAACCCCCCCACCTTGTTTCTGTGTGGAGTTTGTATGCTCCTCCCTGTGTCTGAGTGGGTTTTCTCCTGGTGCTCAGGTTTCCTCCCACAGTCCAAAGACATGCACATTAGGCTCATTGGAAACTCTAAATTGCCCCCAAAAACATTAAAAATCAATCAATAAAATTTCAATCATATTTCTGCATGTGTCTGCGTCTGATTAAAGATATAAAGTGTAAATATAATGATTAAGTACTGGTGTCTGTCATCATATATTCCTTGTTTAACTTGTATTAGTTCAGAATCAATGTTATGTCATGAAACATGTCGTTCTTTTTTATAACTGCAACTTTACATGAAGTCATAAATGAGTTACACAGCGGGACAGTAAGGTTTTAAATGCACAGCTGGGGGGGGGGGTGACCCTCATGATGAACTACTTTTAGATATTTACATTATAACCTATAATGGGAATAATTATTATTAATAAATATCTGACTTTTATATGGGTTAAGGCTTGTATTATGTGTGTCCCATATTTGATTTGCCGTGTCATGGGTGCAGACAAAAGATTTTGTTTGCAGTAATCAGAATGCCTTTCTTCTGATTTTGAAGCATGTAAAATATTGCAAAAAACAATCATTTAGATCAGGAGAAGAGCTGAAAATGCAAAACCTGAAATCAGCCTTTGTGAATTGTGCTGCTGTTGGTGTGTTGTGAATATTTGTCCACTAGAGGGCAGAATTCACTTTCCTTTACTCACCTGCTGCTCTGAAGACTTCTCAACGTCCTGTTTGTATGTGTGTGCGCATCATCAGTGGTGGACAAGTCACATCTTAACATCTGTCCACATGTTGGCAGTAAAATGACTCATTAAAAGCATTCTTCATAATTTTGTGGACTTTCAAGCTTTCCAATAATTCACTGATTGAAGGTCTCAGTAGTTTAAAGTCAGTCATTTTTTGCCTTTTATGCTCTTCTCTCCTTCATTTTAATGTGTTTTAATGTAATCCGTATTTGCTGTATTGTTAATGCAGACAGACTCATTATTTAAAAAGGGTTTTTTTCTCTCATATTTCTCTCGTATTGTGTTTTATTGTGTTTTCTTTGCTCCCCGTGTTTGGATCGTAAACCTCTGAGGAAACATTGAGTCAACAGATCAGCCGACTGTGAGATCAATATGTTGTAATGGTCTTACCGTGAAGCTGAATATGTTACAGACTGGAGAGTAAATATGCTTTAGGAACAGCCTCAGTCACTGTGAGCGGACAGCAGCAGAGGGTCTGGATGATCCGAGCGCGGCTCCTGCAGGACTGATCTGATTCTATCAAGCAGGGGGTTTGGAGTGGACACGCGCTGCAGATGCAGGTGGAAACAGGATGAGAGCGACAGTTTCACGACGACAAGTTGAGACGGATGTGGCTCCGAGGGCGTGAGTCCAGCTATCCATGGAGAGTTTTCATAATGAGAGCCAAAACCAAAACCAGGATCACCGGGACAACCTGGACCAGCATCAGGTGGTCACAGCGGGAGCGGACAGCCCCGGCCCTGGTGGAGGTCTCAGCCTCCGCGCGCTGACCGGCTGCGTCCTGTGCGTCCTGATCGTCTCCACCCTGTTGGGTAACACTCTGGTGTGCGCCGCGGTCATCAAGTTCCGCCACCTGCGCTCCAAAGTCACCAACTCCTTCGTCATCTCTCTGGCGGTGTCCGACCTGTTCGTGGCCGTGCTGGTGATGCCCTGGAGGGCGGTGTCCGAGGTCGCCGGCATCTGGCTCTTCGGCCGCTTCTGCGACACCTGGGTCGCCTTCGACATCATGTGCTCCACCGCGTCCATCCTCAACCTGTGCATCATCAGCATGGACCGCTACTGGGCCATCTCCAGCCCGTTCAAGTACGAGCGCAAAATGACGCGCAGGTTCGCCTTCCTGATGATCGGTGTCGCCTGGACTCTCTCCATCCTCATCTCCTTCATCCCCGTGCAGCTCAACTGGCACCGCGCGGACAACTCGACGACCGACAACCTGGACGACTGCAACGCCAGCCTGAACCGGACTTATGCCATCTCCTCGTCCCTCATAAGCTTCTACATCCCCGTGGTGATCATGGTGGGGACGTACACGCGTATTTTTCGTATCGCGCAAACCCAAATCAGACGGATCTCGTCTTTGGAGAGGGCGGCAGGGCCCCGTGCGCAAAACCACCGCCACCGCGCGTCAGCGCACGACGAAAGCTCGCTGAAAACGTCTTTTAAGAGAGAAACGAAAGTTTTAAAGACTCTGTCCATCATCATGGGAGTGTTTGTCTTCTGCTGGCTGCCGTTTTTCGTCCTGAACTGCGTGGTTCCTTTCTGCGACCTGGACAAACTGGGAGATCCGCCGTGCGTCAGCGACACCACCTTCAGCATCTTCGTGTGGTTCGGCTGGGCCAACTCGTCCCTGAACCCGGTCATTTACGCCTTCAACGCCGACTTCAGGAAGGCTTTCTCCACCATCCTGGGCTGTAATAAGTACTGCTCCACCTCCACGGTGGAGGCGGTGGACTTCAGCAACGAGCTGGTGTCTTATCACCACGACACCACCATGCAGAAGGAGGCCTGCGCTGTGCCGGGCCCCGGGGTGCAGAGGCTCCTCCCGCCGCCACCGCCGCCTCACACAGGGGGAAACCTGGAGCAGAACTTTGACAAAGTTTCTGTCATTTCAGATGATTCCCGCAACCACAGCAACTTACTGCTGCCCGCCATCCTGCAGTATGAGTGCGAGGCAGAGATTTCTTTAGACATGATCCCGTTCAACTCCTCCGGACCAACGGACTGTTATGTTATTCCGGGTCAGATCCAGGACCTGTGAGCTCCATGAAGCGCTGAAACAATAAATACTCTGACATGATGCAGGGCCCCTGTTCAGTTTGTGCCTCCCTCCATATCATGCATCAGGGAGCGGGAGTCCAAGTGGGTGACCTCTGACCTCCTGCTGATGATGCCAAAATGATCTGAATCAGTTGACCTCTTTGGCTTGTGGAGGTTTTATTGTGGGTAGAAGCAGTTCAACCAAAGAGTGATGTTCATTCTCATCAGACTGTTTCATCTGAAGGACGTTCAGAGGCCCACTGAGTTTAAAAACACGCTGGTTTACAGGAATGTTTTCGAAATTTCCATATTCCCTGTCGTCATCTTCTGGACCTTCAGATTCATGTTGGGGCCCCTCTTGGGTTCTTCACCTCCTGGTTGGGAACCGCTGATCTACATTTTCACAGACAGCTGACCGTAAACGTCAACAGAGACACTGTACAATTATCATGATTGTTTTTATCATAACTTTGTGTTGGACATGTTTTATGTGTTTTTCCTCCAATACATTTGCCAGTTTTTGAAATTCAGCCTCAGAAAGAGTTTAAACGGTGAGAAGATGAAGTCCAGATGTGTCACAAATCAAATATTATATTCCTGTTGAAAACATGTGTCTTCTATATGCAGCAGCTGACTGTTAATGCAACGATGTTCAGTGTCATTGACTGGATGTTATTAAACCATCTCATGCTGTAAACAGTGACTCTGTTCTTATGAAAACTGAAATACAGTTAGATATTATAGACGTTTATTGATCTGATTGACTGACAAACCTCCACACAGCTTGAACAGAAATCAATACTGGGATGTAAGAAGGACAAAGCATTTAAAGAGACATGAACAATTCCTCTGAGCCATAAAAACTGTTAAAACATCATCAGCATGAACACACACACTGCAGTTCATCTGGACACACCGTCCTGCTGCCCCAAACACTACAGCACCACATGTGGATTCATCCGCCCCTGAAAATAGTCCCCAACAGATGCCCTATTTCCTGCTGTTAGTTTGATAGAAACTACAGCCAGCAGCTGTTTGAGGGAATGACTGAGCCTTTTGAAACATGGAACGATATATTTGTGAGGTCTTTTTTAATGGTTTACGTCTTCAGTAGTAACCAATCGGCTGTGAGCTGAGAGCCACAGACAGGAAGTATAAATAATAACATACATTATATATATATATATATATAATAACACCAGACTTATTTTTACAACATTTTGTTTTATACTCGTGAAGAGTTTCGTCTGATTGAATACATAACATTTCATGATTTAATTCATTTTAATTTTTCATATATTTTGACATTAATGTTGGAAAAATGTTCTTATTAATATCTTGACTCTGTTTCAGCTCACAGAGTATTTGTCAAATTCTGCCCGACTTGTCCTTGATGCCCACATACACAGACACGACTGGTTAATTGTCAGTAGCAGTAAAATCCAGTTGTTTGAGTTTCATTTTTTATTATTTATTCAGTGATGGAGTGAGATTTTGAACCGAAGTTGTTTGATGTGAGTGTTCAGGTTCACTCAGTCACTGAGCCTGCCTTTGATATGCTGATAGGACGAGCAGGGGTAATTCATAACAATTACATCCTTAGTTTCAGTGTTTAATTGCCCCTTCAGGTAATTGCAGGCTGTTTCTGTTGGAGAGCTCGTCCATCTCCTGCTGAGACTCAGAGCCAAATAAAACATTAAGCTGAACAAGAGATGAGACCTTCGAGTGTTTGTGTCCGTTCAGATTGAGCTGCGTTCTGAAGGACCGACAGCGTTTCTGTGCAGCCGAGTGTTTAAACTGAAGGTTGTTGAATTAGTTCAGACGGGCTCTCTCGGGCCGCCTCGAGGGTTCTTCTTCACAGAGGTTTTATCTGCTGGTTATCTGCTAGCTGCACTCAACAAAGGCCAAAATGGAGTGCTGGTTGTAGCTCCGGCTGCTGCTAGCTCAGGACAGGCGGCCATGTTGGAGGTCCACAACTCGTAAAAACAGTAGCTACAAAAATATGAGAGAAGAGTTTGGTTCTTTTCCCACGTTTGATTCTGGTGTATTTCATAACTCATCCAGCTTGTCAGTTTAATAAAAGCTCACCAGCAAGATGTCTCTGTTTCAGTGTTGGTCTTAAATATCTCAACTGTTTGATGGATTGTTTGTACAGACATTCATGGTCCCCAGAGGATGATTCCTACTGACTCTGGTGATCCCCTGACTTTTCTTTTAGTGCCACCATGAGGTTGACATCTGTGGTTCAGACTGAAATATCTCAACAACTGTTGGATGGATCGCTTGAATTCAATACAGATATTTTGTATATTCTACTGAGTTTGGCGACTTTTCTCAGCCCAAATCACCTGAATCCAGTCAGCTGCACCTGAGGCATCTGAACTGTGATGCACCAGTGTACATGATTCTGGTGCGTCATCCACAGATTAAAGGAAGGTTTAAAAGATTCACATCTATGGTTTTCTGGTGTCACCATCAATGTCACACCTCCACCCACAGTAGCTTCTGATTTTCTTTCACCAAATGAATAAGACAACAGAGTCCATCAACACCAAACGGATAAACTGAGTGATTTTAGTATTACTGCTGGTATATTTATCCACACCTGCAGCATGTTGCCATGTTGGTTGGTCAGTCCTCCACTCTGGTCCAGACTGAAACACCTCAACAGCTGTTGATGGACTGTGATGAGATGTGGTTCAGACCTTCATGGTCCCCTCAGGATGAACTGTAATAACACCAGCATCGGCTGGACTCTGTGTTTGCTGCTAGTTAGCATGCTAACACGCTAAAGTAAGATGGTAAACATTAGCATTTAGCAGCGAGCATGGCTGCAAGCAAGAAGAGGTTTCAATGTCACTTTGAAAGGACACACACAGCACACTCCAGGATGCTTTGTGAACTTGGCCCAGGTGGAACAGGTGGAGTGTTGTGATTCTGACTCGATCCAGATGGAGAGGTCAGAGCTGATTAACATTCAGCTTCCTGCCAGACAGAGAAAAGGATGAAGGAGGGAGGAAAGTCATTCAGCTGTGATGGCAGACAGCAGTTTGTGTAACTTCTTCTCAGTTTGATGGACTTTGTTGCTATGAACAGCTCAATATGAGCACCAGACTGTTCAGCTTTCTGAATGTTCATATCTTCTTACCCACAATCCTTTGTGATTTTGGGTTTAAATCCTATAATGAAGTTAATTACCTGCTTCAGTTGAAAACTACTGACGACTTGTCAGGTGTTTCATTGCTGATGTGTTGTGAACTGTCAAGGTCTGTCTGAATCAGTGTTGAAAGTGTGAAGCACTGGTCTGTACTCAGCCTTTCACAGAAGTAGTCGAGATATTCCATCAGATGAACATACAATTTGGTCTGATTGGCTTCATTCTCCTGCACAACCACCTTCTAGTCACTGGACTCAGCTGATAGTTACCTTAAAACTGGCTGTAAGATCTTAGAGACATCAGCTGAACCTGCAGCTCTCCTCAGCTTTACAGAGTTTCAGCTCAGAACAATGTGTTCTGTGCCAAGTGAGAAGCAGCAGCATGAACGAGTGGCAGTCAAGACATTACAGTGTCCAGGGCCCCCCCCTTTACACCTGGTATTAAATGCATCGTTAGAGTACACCCAGATCTTAATATGTAAACTGAGGCAGGGCTGGCAGACACGTCCCTTATCCAGAGTGCATTTTAATGTCCGCTGTAAACGAGGATACAGCTGCAGAGGTCTGTACGGCAGTGACAAAGCACACAAGTTTACGTGGTCAGAAGCTTTATTCATGTTTTCAAAACTACATCATAGATGTTTCCAGGAAGGACGACGCTCCGTCAGTCACCAAGTCGAACCTGCAAAAACAAAGAACACAGGGTCAGTCATGATGAAACCACCTTTCTGGAACAGCTTAAAACTCCCGTTTCCTTTTTTACCATATTAGACCCCCTTTCCTCCTTTGGATCCAGTCATTGGTGGAGACTTGCTTGGTGCTTTGACGGCCTTGAAGGGAAAGACTGGGGGTTCAGGGTAGTATTTACTGTTGGAATAGACTTTTCTTGCTCGCTGGTAGCCATTCCTGGACTGGACGATGTAGGACGAAGGCGGCAGAGGAGAAGTCTCGCTCACGCTCTGTGGCATCTGGTCATCAGAGTCCCAGGCACCAAAGTCTGGGAAAGGACCAGACGGCCTCCAGTTGCTTGGGTTGTAGAATGAAGAGCCAGCTCCCCCTACAGGCTGCTCGGTCCAAGGAAGAAAGCCTGCGCTGGACGGGTTTCCATAAGGAGCAGGGCCAGCAAAGTCGTAGGTCGCAGGAGCGGCAGCGTAAGGAACAGGTCCGTCGCCAAAGTCCATGGTTGCAGCCATGTTCCCAGCAGACTCAGCGGGGTACGCGAAGCCAGAAGGAGGGCGAAATGGAGAAGCCTCATAGACAGGACCGGATGAAGCCACGCCTGAGCCCACGGAGTTCCCGCTGCCAGCAACAGGCTGGGACTGCACAGAGAAGCTAGGAGTCTTCTTCCCAGAGCCGGAAGGTGGAAGAGGGCCAACAGGTGGGCTGACGTAACCTGCGCTCTGGTAAGGGACTTCGGGAGCACTGGAATCATAAGTCATCATAAACCTGTTGGGCTCGTAACTTGGTGAGGAGCCTGCGGCCACACTGGGAGCTCCCAGACTGGACGGGGACTGGCTTCCAGCGGGAGAGCTGGCCAGTTGGGGGGCCGCTTCAGGCTGCCGGTAGTTAACAGATGGCTCGTACTGCATGGACACCGCGGCACGTGAGCCTTCAGACTGAAGGTTTGATCCAGGAGCAGGTCCACCACCGGAGCCCCCGGTAGCCGTGTAGGGATATTTGTAGCCTGGACAGAGAAGTCACATGTAAGCTGCGAGTACGCACTCAAGATTAGAGCAAGTGACTCATACTGGTCTTAAATGGTCCGTGTGGCTCAGAGTCTGCTGCCAGACGGTTTAAAAAGAAAACTCACCTCCTTTTGTTGCAGGAAAACAAGCAGCGCTGCTAAACAACAGCAGACAGATCCAAGAAACCCTGTAAGACATCGTCAGGAACAGCAAGTTATAAACTCCCGAAAGGTTAAATTGAGCTGGAACTTGAACAGTCGTTAGCTGGAACGTCACCGAACGTGAAAACAAACCCATTCAACTCACCTTGAAGAGCGTCCAAGTGCCATGTTTGACTCAGAGATCAGCAGCCCGGTGGAGGTTGTAGACAGAAGCTCTGTGCTGTGAGCTGCATGTGGCTCCTCTGCTCTTATATTGGTGCTCCACATGCTCTCTGCACTAATTAGACTCATTAATGACACCTGGAGTCCAGTCGGTCCCCGCAGAGGCTGCTGTTTCCACTGCCGGGGGAGGGAGCTCACCTCGTCATATTTCAGGATGTCTTTCTAAAAGGAGACTTATTTAACTAACTAAAGCTGTCAGATAGATGTGGTGGAGTAAAAAGTACAATCGTGTACTCTATAATGTAGACGGTTGAAGTATAAAGTGGCGTAAAATACTGCTGTCTAAACCAGAGTGCTTCACAATAAAACGAAATAAAATAAAACACTGACGCCCGCAGGATGAAGCCTCCGGCTCCACTTGTGCTTCGGACCGTCAGTCACGTGACCCGTGGTGCGGGTCTAATGGTCAGACCAGTCTCTCTAATACTAATCGGTCACATGACCCGCGGTGCGGGTCTAATGGTCAGACCAGTCTCTCTAATACTAATCGGTCACGTGACCCGCGGTGCGGGTCTAATGGTCAGACCAGTCTCTCTAATACTAATCGGTCACATGACCCGCGGTGCGGGTCTAATGGTCAGACCAGTCTCTCTAATACTAATCGGTCACGTGACCCGCGGTGCGGGTCTAATGGTCAGACCAGTCTCTCTAATACTAATCGGTCACATGACCCGCGGTGCGGGTCTAATGGTCAGACTAGTCTCTCTAATACTAATCTAGTTCTAAAACAGACAAACAGAAAATCGACTCTGACTCTCAGACCACTCTTCCTGTGAACAGACTGCATCAGTAGCTGTTTGAAGCTTTTGTTCCACTTGTAGAAGCGTTGCTGCAGCCGCACGGCAGCGAGGTCAAAGGTCAGGAAGCAAATCAGACAACAAACACAAGCGGCCTTAAGAGCTGTTTCTGACACACACTCCACTTTCATCTGCAGGAGAAGAAGGCTGCGATTGTGTTGGAGCCTCTTTCATTGGCTCTCTGAAGTCACTTCAGCTCAGTGCAAGCGCCTTCAGACGACACCGGCTGTCACATGACGCTCGATCGACAGAGACGCTGAACATTAACGCTGCGTTTATCCTCAAGTGTTCAAGCTGTCAGCGGTGATCATTTCACCGCTCTGAGGACAGAGAAGACGAAGCATTAAAATATACATCACAGGACAAAGGCAAGAAAGCATCGGACACAATCCAGAGACTGTTTGACCAACTTGTATCTTTAAAAATCACAGTAATATTTAATAGGCTGGTCTCATGGTTGATAAGGACTTCAGGCCTCGTGTGATGTTGAGCTGGAGGTCGACCAAAAAAGGACCGTTGAGGACAAAACACGAGCGCTGCAGATGGATGACGTCTGCATTCTTTAATATTTCTATCGTAGCGCTACAACCTCTGTTCATATATTCAGTGGTGGAAGAAGTACTCAGATCCTTTACTGAAGGAAAAGTACTAATACACTCAGTGAACATACTCCACTGCCAGTACAAGTCCTGCATTCAAAACCTGACTGAAGTAAAAGTATGTATGTATTCGCAGTATCACAGTAAACGTGTTCATGTAGCAGGAAAATGGTCAGTGTTTCTATTCGATCTGATGTTTCTGGATTCATATTACTGCTGCATTCATGTGTTTAGCTATTCCTTCCAGGAAAAAGACCTTTTAGGTGAAGATCTGTGACCGATTAGTATTAGAGAGACTGGTCTGACCATTAGACCCGCACCACGGGTCACGTGACCGATTAGTATTAGAGAGACTGGTCTGACCATTAGACCCGCACCGCGGGTCATGTGACCGATTAGTATTAGAGAGACTGGTCTGACCATTAGACCCGCACCACGGGTCACGTGACTGACGGTCCGAAGCACAAGTGGAGCCGGAGGCTTCATCCTGCGGGCGTCAGTGTTTTATTTTATTTCGTTTTATTGTGAAGCACTCTGGTTTAGACAGCAGTATTTTACGCCACTTTATACTTCAACCGTCTACATTATAGAGTACACGATTGTACTTTTTACTCCACCACATCTATCTGACAGCTTTAGTTAGTTGAATAAGTCTCCTTTTAGAAAGACATCCTGAAATATGACGAGGTGAGCTCCCTCCCCCGGCAGTGGAAACAGCAGCCTCTGCGGGGACCGACTGGACTCCAGGTGTCATTAATGAGTCTAATTAGTGCAGAGAGCATGTGGAGCACCAATATAAGAGCAGAGGAGCCACATGCAGCTCACAGCACAGAGCTTCTGTCTACAACCTCCACCGGGCTGCTGATCTCTGAGTCAAACATGGCACTTGGACGCTCTTCAAGGTGAGTTGAATGGGTTTGTTTTCACGTTCGGTGACGTTCCAGCTAACGACTGTTCAAGTTCCAGCTCAATTTAACCTTTCGGGAGTTTATAACTTGCTGTTCCTGACGATGTCTTACAGGGTTTCTTGGATCTGTCTGCTGTTGTTTAGCAGCGCTGCTTGTTTTCCTGCAACAAAAGGAGGTGAGTTTTCTTTTTAAACCGTCTGGCAGCAGACTCTGAGCCACACGGACCATTTAAGACCAGTATGAGTCACTTGGTCTAATCTTGAGTGCGTACTCGCAGCTTACATGTGACTTCTCTGTCCAGGCTACAAATATCCCTACACGGCTACCGGGGGCGCCGGTGGTGGACCTGCTCCTGGATCAAACCTTCAGTCTGAAGGCTCACGTGCCGCGGTGTCCATGCAGTACGAGCCATCTGTTAACTACCGGCAGCCTGAAGCGGCCCCCCAACTGGCCAGCTCTCCCGCTGGAAGCCAGTCCCCATCCAGTCTGGGAGCTCCCAGTGTGGCCGCAGGCTCCTCACCAAGCTACGAGCCCAACAGGTTTATGGTGACTTATGATTCCAGTGCTCCCGAAGTCCCTTACCAGAGCGCAGGTTACGTCAGCCCTCCTGTTGGCCCTCTTCCACCTTCCGGCTCTGGGAAGAAGACTCCTAGCTTCTCTGTGCAGTCCCAGCCTGTTGCTGGCAGCGGGAACTCCGTGGGCTCAGGCGTGGCTTCATCCGGTCCTGTCTATGAGGCTTCTCCATTTCGCCCTCCTTCTGGCTTCGCGTACCCCGCTGAGTCTGCTGGGAACATGGCTACAACCATGGACTTTGGCGACGGACCTGTTCCTTACGCTGCTGCTCCTGCGACCTACGACTTTGCTGGCCCTGCTCCTTATGGAAACCCGTCCAGCGCAGGCTTTCTTCCTTGGACCGAGCAGCCTGTAGGGGGAGCTGGCTCTTCATTCTACAACCCAAGCAACTGGAGGCCGTCTGGTCCTTTCCCAGACTTTGGTGCCTGGGACTCTGATGACCAGATGCCACAGAGCGTGAGCGAGACGTCTCCTCTGCCGCCTTCGTCCTACATCGTCCAGTCCAGGAATGGCTACCAGCGAGCAAGAAAAGTCTATTCCAACAGTAAATACTACCAGGACTACCCTGAACCCCCAGTCTTTCCCTTCAAGGCCGTCAAAGCACCAAGCAAGTCTCCACCAATGACTGGATCCAAAGGAGGAAAGGGGGTCTAATATGGTAAAAAAAAAAGGAAACTGGAGTTTTAAGCTGTTCCAGAAAGGTGGTTTCATCATGACTGACCCTGTGTTCTTTGTTTTTGCAGGTTCGACTTGGTGACTGACGGAGCGTCGTCCTTCCTGGAAACATCTACGATGTAGTTTTGAAACATGAATAAAGCTTCTGACCACGTAAACTTGTGTGCTTTGTCACTGCCGTACAGACCTCTACAGCTGTATCCTCGTTTACAGCGGACATTAAAATGCGCTCTGGATAAGGGACGTGTCTGCCAGCCCTGCCTCGATTTACATTAAGATCTGGGCGTACTCTAACAATGCATTTAATACCAGGTGTAAAGGGGGGGGGCCCTGGACACTAATGTCTTCCTGTATTTGTATTGAAACTGGAGGCTGACCTCAAGTGACTACATTATAAGAATACTAAAGCCGCTGTACCTGTGACCATGACATTACTCATACAAATGTTTTGGTGCTTGTACGTAACCATAGCGATGTCGGCCTGAAGATGCTTCTGTGTTTTGGAGGTCGATGACAGACCGTCTGTATTGTGATTGACTGGTTTATCTTGTTTGTTCTAACCCTTCCTGTTAAAACACTAATTTTTACTGTGTACTTCAGTATTATCCTGGCACAGTAGACACCTGCCGTCTTGGTGACGGTTTTGTGGTTCATACTGTACTTTCTCTCAGCTACAAAGCAATCTGTCTTGTTGCCAGGCTCCTTTCTGTCCACAGAAACAGAGTGAACATCTGAGACGCCACAGGCCTCGTCTCACCGCTTTGATAAGACTTATCTTTTTGAGGTGTCCGATAATGAAAATGTGGGCGGTGTTTGATAATTGGAGAAGAACTTTTGGGTTGGATTGTATGATATAACTTGACGTTAAATAAAAGGCTCTTAAATAATTTGACTTAAAGCTTCAGCTAAAAAATAATTTCCTATTTTATTGTAACTTTCAATTTAAGAGCAACTTTGTTTTGTGTCACTTTAAAGTCTTAAAGCAGCAGATTTGGCTGATGCTCTCTGGCTGGAGTGGAGCTCCTCTGAGCAGGAAGAAGAGGACTAAAGGATGAAAGGAAGAGGAGAGACATTAAGATGACAGACGAGATGAAGGAAAGTGGAGGAGGAAGAGGAGAACGGTGCAAGCAGCACAGCTCCAGGGATCCTCTGAATTTTGTGTCCTGCGGAACTGATGACATGCATCAGCCTCAGATGGGCTAATGTTAGCATGCTAACAGGCTAAACTAAGATGGTGAGCAGTTTGACTCTCTGACAGATACCAACAAAAACAGCTGCTGCAAGACAATAACAAAGACTGACCATAAGACAGCAACTTGTTATATTAACAGACCGTGAACAGGTCGCTTCAGCAGCTGTTCCCAAAAGCAGAGAAGCCATCGAGGAGCACATGAAACTGGAAAGTCCGAGGACAGACGGACTGACGCTGACTGCAGCCGGTCTGCTGGAGCCGGTCTGCTGGAGCCGGTCAGACTGTATTGAAGCTCAGCAGCTCCGACGGTTCTTCCTCTGCATCTGAAATGTTGCAGACTCGACAGAAACACCGCTGCTTGTGTATTGGAACATCAGGGACTTCGTCTGGTGTGACTCTGGACGCTCCTCAACTAATCTAAAGTAATGACCAGACTCCAGTCAGCCTCAGCAACTACAGCTTAGACTATAAGCCGAGTCTGACAGAGCTGAGCTTGACCAGTTGAGTTTACATTTAATTTTAATTAGTGACTTAAGATTCAAATAAATGAATGAAGCAGAGACAGAATCATTAAGAAGTCCTTTATTTCTTGCAGTATGCCGTCTGCTGCCGTGCAGAAACATCATCCAGCCTCCAAACGGATTAAAGACGGGACCCTGAAGGAGACCAGCTGGGAACTGTTTCACACATCTTTCAAAACGTCGTTTATGATCCTACACAGATCAACTTCATCAACAGCTGCTGCATCTTCTGGCTTTAAGAGTAACTGAACACCAAGTGATCAAAAACAAGACTTTCAGATTAAAGCTTCAAGTTGAGGCAGCCTGGTCTTCTAAGGTCTGCTGCTGCAGGAGGTTTATTGACTCTCACAGCTTCAGCTGAAACCGCAAATATATGTTTTGTAAAAGTTGAATGATCCTTTTTTGTGTGAAGTCCAATAGTTTGTTCCTCCAAACAGAAACAGTGAGAAAAGAGTTTAATAAGTAAACCTTTAGTTTGGAGGGTCGAGAGTTCAGTTCGACAGGTGTTTATCTGAAATAAGTGCAACAGAAACAACTTCAGTTCTTAAATCTCCAAATGATAGTTGCTTATATATATTAAACAAAGAAGTTGTCATTTTAAATGTTTAATCATTTTGTTAACTAACATCTAATAAACTTCATGGGTGAATATTTTTCTTGTTTGTTTCCAAAATGCCACAAATCACCGACGTCGAGTTCATTTTTAATGCATCTCGTAGAAGATAAATAATACATCTTTGAAATAGCACCATTTTGTTCCATCAGTCAGTCTGAAGAGTCGTGAGATGTTTACTGTCACAGTTTGGACTCAAACGCTTCACACCCAGTCTGCACCACAGCAGGCAGCTCCACAGTACCATGCATCAGGGCCCCCAACGGCCCCCATTAGAGCCCATTAACTTCACATTACAGACGACGGGAGAAGAACTCACAACAGTCAGAGCACATTTACACACATGACAGTCAGACCCAGGACTGAGAGGAGAGTAGTTGAAGTTGAATAGTACTTTCTAGTATTTAACAGTATGTAAGAGCTCCGGCTGCGACAGATCCTGGTTAACTTCTCATTTATACACGATCAGTTGTATGGAGAGACAGACTCATCGATCATATCGCCACTAAACTCACTGCGAATACAACTTCAGGAAAACTGCAGCAACAAAAAGCTCCTTTCCAGCCAGTTAGCCTGGTTCCACACCTCCGACCGTCCAGACTGATGAATAAAAACTCTTCAATCAATATATTTCACATGTATGTCAGTCCCTTCAAAACAAACCCATTCAACAAGCAGCTAAGATGAACACTAACGTCAGCAACTGAGGTTTGAGCTCACAGACTGATCAATGACTGAGTTATCTGGAGAGTTCAGGGACTCCAACGACCACAACAACTAAGTAAGTTAACAGCAGCCTGGTGGTGAGAAACGTTCTGCGTCAGAGATGTCGGGGATTTCTGACAGATGTGATAAGTGTCAACAAACTGGGGGCAAAATGGCTGCCTCCATTGATGGCAGTGTATCTAAATGAAACTCAATACTAATAAAGTTTATATGTGGTTTCTCTTGTTAACAAGCTGCTACAGATATGAAAGATAAAAAACATTATCATCTATCTGATGTGATGGGGGTAACCATGTTGAATGGTGAAAGCTCAGAACAACAGTCTGTTTCCAGTTCTCTCAGTTTTTCCAGTTCTTCCTACATCACGTGAATGCAGCATTAGCCCGGAGGAAGCTAACTGTAGCTTCAAAGGCTAAATAGCAACAACTTTCAGAAAATAAGAAAATGGCCAGATATAGCACATACGCTAAAAAACAAAACAAAGCTACAGCGGAGCAACAAAGTGTTTTTCTGTTCAGGACAAGTTTTATGATTTCTGTCTGACGTACTGGTTCATCAGTGGAGAATGTTTTTGGTGGGCGTCGTGCTAAGCTAACCCTTAACTACTCAGTCGAACGTTTTATATAATCTTTCCATAACCAATAAGTCGCGGGACAACGTTTGTCCGAGAAATATGTGGATATAAGAGTTTGTATTTCTGTATGAACGATTTACAACAACCCGCGCAACTTCTTCATCCAGCTAACACAGATCTGACTGGCAGCGCTCAATGAGCACGACGACAGAAATATCACTGCACAGGAGACGTACTCCGTCAGTCCGGTACCAGTCTGGGTCCTGGTACCAGTCTGGGTCCTGGTACCAGTCTGGGTCGGTGTGGGCGCAGCATGGACGCCTGCAGTGGAAAAAACATGTTTGTGCGTTTGTACTTGTTGAAAAGAGGCTCAAGCCGCTCAAACTGGCTGATCACCACGACACGAGCCAATCAGAGGCCGCGGTTCATGAAGGCTGATTCAGAAAGAGAAAACCAGCTCTTCAGACCGCCTCAGAAACACAAGCACAGATACTTTTTTTCACATTACAAATGTTAATAAACCAACATGCTTGTACAAAAAAATAAGTACACACAACATAATGAATACTTCACCTCGTTAGGACGTTGCCAGGCAACACATAGAGTTGTTTTTGGAGAGACTGAGCTCTTCAGAAGGGATGAGTCACTTTCAACCACATCAGTGAGTCTCCTGCTGGACAGACAATGAGTTCAGAGACGGTTTATATTGTGGTAGGGTTAGGGTTATACTTGGGTTTAAAAACAACATGTCGCTGTACGGCTCAAGATCATTCTGCCATCCTCGAGTTTAGAAACTCTTTAAAAGCATTCTGGGAGAATTAAAAGGAAGGCCTGCTGGTCCAGAAACGAGCTGTCTGAAGATTTGAATTTGAAAAGTCCCATTTAGGGTTTCTTTTGTGTTCGAAATTTAGTCGACAACTTTTTAAAAAAACTAAACAGTGCAAAGAGTGTGTGAAATAACACAAAAAATATGGAGTAGGACGCTGAGCAGCCTCCAGGTACTGGCAGTCCAGCCGGCCCACAGGTGTGTAGTCCAGGTGAGTGGATAACTCCCAGATTTCCAGCCGACAGCTTGTGAAGCTTCGGCGTCTCACTGACGTGATGAAAGTGACTCATCCTGAACCCTGAAATCACTGGACGACAGTTTTAGTGACAAACGGACAAAATCAACAGTCACATGACGTCATGACACGACTCGTTAATAAAGTGCATAAAAACAAACGATAGAAAACACAGCAACAAAAACATCAACATGTCTCATACATCGTATAAATAAAGTTTGTCTTTGTGCATGCAGTTAGTGATGCAAAGGCTCCATCTTCATCCTCCTCCTCCTCCTCCTCCTCATCCGTCTGCAGACTCGTCAGACTTCATGATCTGGTAGGTGATCAGGTACTCTGGATAGGCCTGTGGGCGGCAGAGAGGCGTTCACTGACACTCAGTAACGAACACAGACACCGGGTGTCTTGATGACCATATTTCAATACAGCCAATCACAGGCAGAGCAGACGGTCACAGTGAGCCAATCAGCAGCCTGCTACACAACAACAACAACCACACTAGCTTCCTGCTAAACTAAAATCCCCAAACTGTTCCACTGTTCCTTTAAGGTAAGGGGGGGCCAGTTTGACAGGGGAGCAGACTTTGACGCGACCTTGTTGTCGTTGAGGAGGATTTCACGTCGTGTTATGTGGTTTTGTATCAGGTCTAATCGTCGAGGTCGGGGCGGTCACACATGAACCTCCCCGCAGAATTACTGTCGGGGGTTTTGACTTCGCAGACTTTCGAGCCAGAAAACGTGATAATGTGACTGAGCGAAGAGCAGCTCTGCTTTAATGCGTCCTGCTGCTCTGCAGCTGGCAGCTTCGACGCCGACCGCCGCATGTAATCTCTCACACTAATGGCACCGCTGATTGCTCGAGTGGACATCTCGTCACGGCGGACTGTGAAGTGCCACTTCTGAACAGCGATCGGTCTCAGCAGAAGACATCACACGTCCACCCGTCTGAGCACAAACTGAACCGCTCCACCTACACGGCGACTATCCGCCGTCCTGCTCGTCTGTGTAGGAGAGCACAGCTGAAGGGTCAAAGGTCGAGCCTGAACCTGCCTGTCAACATAAAGTAATGTCTCCATTATTATTTGAGTGAGGCGGGGAGGATTTTACCTGAAACATCTGTGAAGGAAGTGTTGGGTGTCACTGACGGTGTTAGTGAGGTGCAGGCTGACATAAACAAAGGCTACACTCATAACTCTGATGCATTCATTTCAAAACATGCTGCATTTATCAAAACAGGTACACACGCCGGGAATAAGACCACTTCTCTCTGTTGTAGAGGTAAATACAGGTAAAACGCATTTATCACTCACTTATTCCCATCTTTTGTCCTGTCAACAGAGATAAGAAGGTGGAGGATATATAAAACTGAGTCCCGTGTTTTCAAAAAGATAAAACCTGGAAGTCAACAACAAGCAAACGTGGATGTTCAGATCGTGTGAATATTTCAGCTTTGTCCATCAAAGATGAAATAGACTCGTTTTAGCAGGGAAGTTATTTTTCAAATTTTCATGACGGCACTCAAACACCTCCCTCCAACGTGTGCAGTAGACCACAAATAAGTTCTGATGATGAAGTCTTTTTTCTTTTCCAGCAGCAACAGACAAGGAGGAGCGAAAGGTCATCATATCTAGGAAACACTTGTGAACCATTTAAAGCAACAAATGACACGTGGTACGATAAAAAAAGGGTTTCTGACCTGCTCTCCTCTGTAGATGACGTACTCGGCCAGAGCGAGCCCGTTCACACTCGGCCTGCCGGTGACCGAGTGGTGACCCGGCGGAGAGTGAGCCATCTTCATGGCGCTGAACTGCAGGAAGGACTTCCCCAGAGTCACCCTGCAGAACAACAGGTGCCTGCGAGGAACAACAACAGCAAAAGCCACATAAAGTACATTTATAGTCAGAACTCAGCAGACAGACTTCAGGACATATCGCCTGAAGGTTGAACTTTATTTCATATCTGCAACTCCACTCAGGCGAGATGAGTTGACGTCTTTAGGGGTTTAAGAATAAAACGTGAGCAGGTGGGGTCCTGAGTCCTGTACCTGTGGCAGACGTAGCAGGACCGGTCTTTGTGCAGCGGGCAGCCCGTCCCTCCTCCGATCCCGTGGACGTACTGGTTGCTCTTTGACGAGTTCTCGGCGAAGTAGATCCCAGCGCCGAACATCCCGCCGATGTAGGCGTGACGCTCGTCAAAACCTTTATGGATGATGGCGTTGACGAAGGGAGAGCCTGAGGGGGGACAGGTACACTACAATTAGTGCAAACACTACTGGGAATACTACTACTACTGCTACTGCTAGTACTGCTACTGCAACCACTAGTCAATACTGTGACAACAATCACTGCTGCTGCTACTTCTCATACTGCTGTTATATTCTGACCGTGGAACAGCATGCGTTCGTTGGAGTGGTTGTGGTTCTCCTCTGAGACCTCCTTCCTGCGGTGGGTGTACCTCTCCCACAGCTTCTTGTTGCAGACCTTCTGAATCTGAAACAGACAATATTTTGTTTTTTGGATCAAATACCTGCAAAGCTAATGACTCGTCAGCCTCAGCTGTACTTTGTGCTGACTGCTCATTATGTTAGCATTAAACACGTTAGCACGCTACGACTTGCAAACATTATACCTGCTAAACATCAGCATGTTAGCATTGTCGCTGTGAGCATGTTGACGTTAGCATTAGCTTGCTACCTTGACCAGCGTGTATCTGTTGAAGACTCCTCCAGCATGGCCGCCGTCTCGGTGCTCTCTGATCGTCCTGTGCATCTGATCGAAACAAACAAAGTGTTCATCTGTGAAATCTGAAGCTCCAACAACCGGTCCTACGTCGGCAAGATGCATCATTCATCAACCCCTTAGCAACCACCTTAGCAACCATCTGGAAATGACCCAACAAACACAGCAAACATTACATGAACCATTTAGTCATGCCCGCTCAAACACACAGAACAACCAAAAGTGTAGTGACACTCAGGAGGAAGTATTCATCATCACCATTATTATTATTAATATCATTATTAATATTATCAGTACAAATAGTGAAAGAACCTCCTCCTCCACTGAATGGAACTCCTTGTCGTCGGCTGCGAGGTCGATCAAGATCGTTCCACTGTTCGCTGTATTCAACGTCAGGTAAGGGTTCAGACCTGACACACACACACACACACACACACACACACACACACACACACACACACAGATCAAGATTATTATCAACACACCGCTTCTTTTTTTTGTATTTAACAGCCACAGGAAGACATGATTTGTAGGGTGTTTAAGTGTGTGTGTGTTTAAGAGTGCCTTTAAGTGTGTGTGTGTGTGTGTGTGTGTGTGTGTGTGTGTGTGTCCTCACTCTGCGGCCCGCTGATGAGCCTCTCCACTCCTTTGATGATCTTGTGTCTGTGTCCGTAGGCGTTGATGCCGATCTCCTTCAGCTCGCGGTGACCCATCTCCACCAGCACATCCAGAGTGATCTGTGCACACACACACACACACACACAATGTATGGAAGTTGTCAAATTTACAGCTTGTTTACAGCTTGTTCTGCTGCCCCCAAGTGGCCAGAAAATCACTGACTGCAGCTTTAATGTCTGAACCAACAACATCTGCATATTTTACTGCCACAGTCGCTCTTCAGTCACCAGCTTCTCTGAAGTCAGAGAGCAAAATCTGCAACATCAGATCATTTCATCTTGTTTGTTTCTTCACATTTCACTTGTTCACTCTTGTTTGGATGGATGGAGCTGTTTAAATGTTTTATTTTAGAAATTTCAACTGCTGTTCCTAAATGTAAAAAGAGGACCAATGAGATTATAAACTTCATAATTCTTTCTTTATTTTTAAAAAACAAAAATAAAATTGTGAATTTATTCATCAGAATGAATCAGCTGAAAATCAGATATTAAAGACATTGTTCATTTTATTTCACCAGACACGCGAGGACCATGTTACAGTAAAGCGCTGTGACCACTGTTGTCTTCCTGCAACAGGAAATGCAAAGAGCTCTGCATGAAGGAGGACGTGAAACCTGCGTGAAACTCAGTGGAATGTGCTGATGATCTCACCTGCTCTCTGTTGAAGATCTCCAGGAGATGCTCCAGTCCCAGGTTCTTCAAGAACTGACAGATACTGAGCTCAACTCCTGGAACCACACACACACGCACACACATAATTTGATGGCATAATTTCTTGTAAACAAAGCCATGTTTGTTTAAAAATATCAGCGTCAATATCAGTTTTCTTCTTCAGACCAGAACAAGCTGGCTGTGGCTGTGGTTGTAAATAAAGACGATGTCTCTGGTTCATCGATTTTACTCGTTTCTGTCTTCTTTAAATGTCCATCTTGAGATGTTACTGGACTGTGATGCTGAATCTGTGAAGAACTCTTTTAATCAGTTCTTTTATTTGCCTAAACTCAGATCCAGACCTTAACGAGAGATCAGAATCACTCCCATGAATCATTCAGGAAGTCACACGGGTCGTTTCTAACTGTCCCTCCTCATCACTCACCTTCCTCTTTCTTCTCAGCGCCTTCGGCCACCGACAGCAGCGCCGGCGTCTCAGGAAACGCAGGGGGCGACGAAGACGATGGCAGTGGTGAAGGCGGCGAATTTGAAGCATTAGTAGCAGCGGTGGTGTTGCTGGCGGTCGAAGCTGCTGTTGAGGTGTTAGGACCAGAAGAGGAGGAGGAGGAGGAAGAGGAGAGGAGTGGTGGGACCACGGTGTCGGGTGGAGAACCAGAGGCCGACACCACTGTGCTGATGACCTGAGGTTTATAACAGCCGGGGAGAGCAGAGGGAGGCATGGCTGCTGTTAGCAAAGCCCGAACATCATCAGCCTGCAGGAGGACGAGGAAGAGGAGTGGAGAAGAAGGATGGGCTATTAGTAAGAAGAACGAAGAGAACAGTAGTACTGTGAGTAGTACTGTCAGTATTTTATGTTTTATGGTGGACTGTCCCTTTAAATCAGCACAACACGGACCGTGACCAGGTCCAGCGGCGACTGTCCTTCCTGGTTTCGGAGGGTGGGGTCTGCACCGTGAGCCAATAGGAGGGCACACAGCTGCGTCCGGCCCTTCTGAGAGGCCTCGTGCAGCGGAGTGAACGCCCACTTATCCGTGGCGTTGACGCAGGCGTCGTATTTGATGAGCAGAGCGGCCACGTCTACGTGCTGGAAGAGCAAAACAAGACAATGATGGATGATCGGAGACGTTCTGATCAATAACAGGTTTCACTCTTGGACTGCTTTTCACACGGTCTGTGTCCAGCCGCAGTTTGTATTCTCAAAGTCTAAAACACATTTTCCAGCTCAATACCACCAGCTCTCACCTGTCTGCTCCTCTCCTCCCACCTGAGCACCCAAACTACCAGGCAGGCGAGCAAAGACACAAAACAGGAACCAGAAATGATAAAAATAAGAGAGCAAATGGAAGAGCTGAGAGATAAAGAGAGGTGAATAGAAAATGAAGGTCTCTGTTTTAATCAACTGATCTGACTGAACAAAAGGCCTGGAGAGCTACACACACAGACACACACACACACACACACACACAGACACAGACACAGACACAGACACACACACACACACACACACACACACACACACACACACACACACACACACACACACACACACACACACTCCTCATCACTGGTGTGTGTGTTGGTGTCCACTTTCCGTCTCTTCAATCAGCAGCTCATCAACCAGAGGACACTATGACTGTGTGTGTGTGTGTGTGTGTGTGTGTGTGCAAATGAATCAGTCCTCAAGTTAAAGCAGTCAGTCATTTCAGCCAAAACAGAAAGTGTACAAGTGTTCTTACAGACAATATGGTGATTAACTAAAAAACACATTCAGTCACTGCAGTGCCAAAATTCACTCAAGGTCTGCTTACTAGCTACACGTGTGTGTGTGTGTGTGTGTGTGAGAGAGTGTGAGTGTGAGTGTGAGTGTGTGTGTGTGTGTGTGTGTGTGTGTGTGAGAGAGTGTGAGTGTGAGTGTGAGTGTGTGTGTGTGTGTGTGTGTGTGTTATCCCCTCCTCACCCCGTAGGAGGCAGCGTTGTGCAGAGGAATCAGTCCTCCTTTATCTTGAGAGTTGACTTCAGCTCCGTGCTGCAGAAGGTACTCCGCCACCTCCAGGTTATTATAGCCCGCTGTCACACACACACACACACACACACACACACACACACACACACACACACACACACACACACACACACACACACACACACACACACAGAGAAAGTTATGTACATGACTGAAAATTAATGTTTTCATTTCTGTCTGTACTGCTTCAAAGCCTGTACAGACAGAAATGCCTGTATGCCTGGTTCACGGCAACACACTGCAGAGTTAAACCAAATACATTTTCAATAACCTCACAGTCTGCAGGGAACTCAGACCTGGACAGGGAGGACATTTTGTCTCGTCTTGTGTGCATTTGTGTACCTGCCAGGTGCAGCGGTGTGGAGTGTCTCCCCTGTGTGTCCCTACAGTTGACGTTGTCGTGTATGCAGAGTTTCCTCACTCGGGCCAGGCAGCCTTTCTTGGCGGCGTCCAGCAGGGCAGCGTCTCCCCTCAGCAGGTCCTGGATGTCCATGTCGGCGTCCTTCACCAGATCCAGAGGGGTGTTACCGTCCCGGTTCTTCCGGGTCGGGTCGGCACCGTGCTAGAGATGACATGAATCATAAGAGAGCTTTTACCTGCCACAACAAACGCTCACCTGTCCAGGTTTACCTCTGACCACAAGTCCATGTTAGTGTGTGTGTGTGTGTGTGTGCACCTGCAGCAGCAGTTTACAGATGTCGTATTTGCCCTTGGCTGCAGCTTCGTGCAGCGGTGTGAACTTCCAGAGGTCAGCCACGTTGACCACAGCGCCGTGAAGGACCAACAACTCGGCCACTTCATAGTGACCGTACGAACAGGCGTTATGGAGCGGAACCAGACCTCTGAGAGAGAGAGGGGGCTTTAAATAATGCATTCACAACAGAAAAACAGACGGAAAACTGCACAACAACATTTAAATGCCAATTAAAAGAACAGAAAGTTTGCAGGAAGTTTAAAAGTTAAGAACAGAGACATAAAGACAGAACAGGAGGGTGAGATGGTTCACGAAGAGTATTAAAGGCTCAGAGCATCAGAGATATCCTGTGGAGGATTGTTCCAGGTCTCTGCTGCTCAGGGACTAAATGCTGCTTCTCCATGTTAAGTTAAATAAGCCACTGAGAAATGACCAGCAGCAGGACCTTCATTTCATTTCCCAGAATAGAATGAGTTGCAACACTAGAAGAAGAGTGTCTGAGGAGGTCACGGTTGCCTTTTTGTTGCATTCTTGGATTTTGTTTTTGATTCTGACACACTTTGTTTGACTGAGAGAGTTTTGTCACAGTGAAGAAACACTCAACATGAGAACAGAGGCAACAGGAAGAACGTAAAGAACTTATCCACCCTTTATCCTTGGCGTGAACGTCGGCTCCGTGCTGCAGCAGGAACCGGACGACGGCCAGCCGGTTGTAGCCGGCGGCGAAGTGAAGCGGCGTCGACTGTCGACCCTCCACGTCCCTGCAGTTCACGTTCTGCATCGTGCAGAGCTTCTACAACGTGGACAGAGAGAGCGAAGGGGTCGAGGAACCAGGAGAGACAAGAAAAAGAGAAAGAAATGAACAATATTTAGGTGTCAGCAGACGTCAGTAACTCACTGTGAAGCTTCTTTTGGGGTTTTTCTGTTTCCCTCATTTATAACATCCATCCGACAGGCCTCTCGGAGTAGAAATGACTTTAGATTGTCTCAGTTTGATCATGTTACTCACTCATGAATGTTATCAGTAAATAAAGAAGCTGTTTCTGTCCTCCAGATGTAAACT
This sequence comes from Enoplosus armatus, assembly GCF_043641665.1. Taxonomy (NCBI): domain Eukaryota; kingdom Metazoa; phylum Chordata; class Actinopteri; order Centrarchiformes; family Enoplosidae; genus Enoplosus; species Enoplosus armatus. The sequence goes on along the minus strand of NC_092199.1, from coordinate 991,254 downwards.
ACCTTGACAGTTTCCAGGTCTCCTGTTTTGGAGGCTTCCAGCAGCTGCCGGTCGACGTCGGAGTTCCCCATCAGAGCTCCTTGGGTTGAGAGACAAACAGATATAAAACCATAAAATAACAAACACCGATCAATGAACCCAGGCGATGATGATGATGAAGTGAGGGGAGCCTCTGGTTCTGGATACACATTCAGTAGATTGTTCTGACCATCAGTTTGAGCTATTTTAACTGTAATGATTTGTTAGAAGTAAATGCTGTTATCGTAAAAATAATGATCTGGGAGGGTAGGAGAGTTTACAGCACTCAGGGGGGAAATCCCAGCACACCTTGCAGTATCTCCTGCACGCTCTCATTGCCCAGCTGTGAAGGTGACACTCCCTGCAGTGACGTGAGCAGCGGGTCGCAGCCGGTGCTCAGCAGCAGTCTGCAGGTCTGCAGGTGTCTGCAGTGAGCAGCTCGATGCAGCGCAGTCTGCCCGAGGTGATCCACCGCATTCACCTGGAGGGAGGGGGGGGGTGTCAGCCTCACCTGTTTCTCTGTTAAGATGTTTGTCGTTGTTTTAATGGATCAAAGGTTAAAGGTTGGTTCTTGGTGCTGACCTTGGCTTCATGTTTGACCAACACCTCGATGACGTCATTATGGGCTTTCTCTGAGGCCAGGTGGAGGGGGGCCGTCAGGCTGAGGGAGGACAGTGACATCACAACATGCTCAGGGACGCAGTGACATCACTTTCTTTTTGTTTCTCTTCTGTTTTGTGCGTCTGTAAACAAAACCAAAATGAAACTCACTCCTTCGCCTGCTCGTTGACGTTGGCCCCCCTCCTCAGCAGAAGTTCACACACTTGTTTCCTCTTCGGGTTTAAAGAGGCTGACGCACAATGCTGTAAATACACACATATACCTGTTTGTTTTCAGTAAACACCAGTTTAAAACCCTCCAGTTCTCCAGGGTGGCTTTTAGTTTGTCAGTTTTATTACTTCAGAATGTAAAACAATAACAAACATGTCTCTTGAATCTTAGCATGTTTATATTTCAGCTTTAAGAACATGACAGATGCAAGTGGAGCAGACAGCACACACATATATGAATGCACATATATATACACATATATGAATTTCTTCCTCATGCATGTCTATAAATGAGCAGTCTTACCAGGGCGGTCTCCTGAGTGAGCGGGTGTTTGAAGGTGATGGTCTCCAGACTCAGATGCTTCTTGACTCGCAGCACGTCGGCCTCCCTGGCCGCCTGCAGCAGACTGTGACCTCTGAACTCATCTGTCAAAGATCCACGAGGACAACTGAGTCAAATACTACATGATGATGTGAAGCACAGACACCTGGTCTCACAGGTACACATCAGGGGAGGGAACAGACGAGATCTGAAGGTACGAGCGCCTTTTTATATCATTTCTAAACAGATTCACGGACGTTTCTCAGCGATCCTGACACACTGTGAAGACTGAATTCTACTGGATGTATGTTTACGATGTCTGTGTGTTTACATTTGACTGAGTTATGACTTTGAGAAGAAGTGGAAACCATGTGTCCGTATTTACGACACACAGCGGCTGAGACGAACAGGACGTACGGGCCAGCCGTTCTTTCAGCTGCGATGTGGGAGCGAGGTCGATGGAGCTTTTATTGTGACAGTTGAGGAAGGTGGGGTCGGCTCCGTAGCTCAGCAGGAGGGAACACACCTGCACACAAACACAGGTACAATCAGTTAGTCATCTCTGCTGTGGCTGGTTGGACGCAGCGACACTAACTTCATAGGATTTATGAATGTGGTTCTGCATTAATACAGAAAATAAGATGATAATCACATGCTTTTGTCTTATGAGTTTTTTCCCACTTTATACCAAATAAACTGCAGCTGAATATTTTCATACAATACCTACATTTAACACTAAAACTATCTGACAGAAATAGTCAACAAGACAACAACATTCAGCGTCAACTCTGAGATGAAGTGAAACGATGTACAAGTTCTAAAGTAAGTAAGTCTGTGATAAGTTGTGTAATGAGTCTGACTGTAAACTTTAGACATTTTCATCTTCTGGACTACAGGACTCACTGCAGAGTCCAGTTCAGAGACTCCTGATGGTGTTAAAATAAGACCTCAGCTCAGACTGACTCCTGTGTGGATGGCAGTAAATCCCACTGCTGGAGGAACATGTGAGTTAGAGAAGCATCGTACTGTACCTCCACACGGTTCTTGGAGGCAGCTTCGTGGAGAGGAGTGAACTGCCACAGGTCCATGGCATTAACACAGGCTCCGTGCTGAACACAGAGACACACTTTGTTGGTTCAAAGCCAGGAAAGCTGTGCGTTTATATATCTATGTAGTAGTTTTCATTGTTAATGATCTGGATGATGGTCAGTCAGCGTGTAATCCAGCGTTACTGTTATTTATTTCATGTTCCTGTCAGAGCTGGATTAAGATGCTGCTAATGCTAACACAACATGTGCTACTGCTGCTGCCTCACATGAAAACACTTCAACTAAACAAACACAGGGTGGCTTTTATTGTGAAGAAGCCACAGGAAGCGCAATGTATTTGGACAAATAAAGAAACAAATGAACAGAAACACACATAGCTCCACCTCACACACAGATCATTTTGGTTCTGTATAAAAGACAAAAAAAAACTTTAAAACAACCTTTAACAGGAAAAATAATAAAAAGTGACTGACATGCAGTAGCTTGTGCATATACAGAAATAACAACAGTACAATTATACCAATATTAGGTCAATAAAGTGATGAAGAATAAAAAGAAGAGAATATAAAACAAAGCAGACTCACCTTCACCAGCAGCTCGGTGACTTCATAGTGGCCGTATGAACAGGCGTTATGAAGCGGAACCAGATCCCTGAAACACAGAGCACACCACATACTACTCTTACTACTACGAGTACCACTACCACTGCCTCTAATACTGCTGCTGCTAATAGAGTCTGAAAGGAATAAGGCCTTTTGGGTAATGTTTTTATTTAATAGTTAATATTCCCCAAAAAAGACGCAAGAATTGTCAAAAATAAAATCATCCTCTTTTGAGTTTTTACAGCTTTTATAAGCCTTCAAAAACCACTCAAACTATGTAGACCCTGACCCTAACCTAAACCTGGTTCTGACCTGAACCTTCAAACAGACTTTTGAATAAGTGCAGACTGACCAAAGTGTCCTCACAGCGATGGCTTAAAAGTGACAGTGGTCCTCACAAAGATAGCAACACACACACACACACACACACACACTGTCTTACCCCTTGTCCTTGGCGTGCACATCAGCCCCGTGCTGCAGTAACAGCTGGACCGTCTTGACGCGGTTGTATCCGGCTGCCAGGTGTAACGGCGTCGACTGAAACAACAAATCAACGGCTCGCTGATGATTACAGTCAGGACGCAGGACACTCAAAGGGGTAACCACGGCAACCCAAACTGCTCCACCCAACGGCGCCCTAACCCCGCTTGTCTGGACGTATGGCAGAATTTACACTGACACCACCTGCTAACTGGAACTGAATCCCAGCACAAAATGGCCAAAATCCAGACCTCCTAAATCCGACACATACAGGCAAGAGCCGAACCACATCTGGTCCTCTGCCAGCAGGACAGTGACTCTGAAACCTCTGAAGACTCCTTCATCCTGCTGTGACCTTTTTTATCTCATGTACCCCCCAAAGGCCTGCAGATGAACTCAAGTAACCCTTCATCGACACCCCCCCTTCCACCCCCCCCAACATAATCAACCATTTATAAATTACTTTTAGCTAGCTGTTACAACTTCTCTGCTAGTTTTCAAGCAACATAATTCAAGTGATACAGTTGAGCCGATATATGGATATACATGTTGTCATCAACCTTTAGCTGCTGTACAGCTCCACACAATGAGACCCAAACAAAGACGGCAGCCAGCAACATCTGCATTACTTGTTGGGTCATTGATGGAGACATCACAGACAGTGGTCTCTGTTTTACAAAGTCTGTCTTCGGTTTAGTTTTGAGGCAAAGAGAAGTGTCTCTGTGACTGAAATATAACCAGCTGGACGAAGAAAAAGACGACTCACCTTTCGTCCATCGCTGGCGTGACAGTTGACGTTGAGCGGCGTCAGCAGAGCCTTCAGCTTCTCCTCATCACCGCTCCTGTGGGGACGTCAGCATCATGTTGGATCAATCGACTAACGGTTTAAGCTCCGATGATATCGAACCATTCAGACGTGTCTGTAACTTTCTCAGTCAGAATTCATTTCATTATAAATCCACTGACTTCCACTCAGACTGTGACATTAAACTGACACTACTGTACCTTGCACTTTCCAGAAGCTCATCTTTTCTGTATTCACCTGAAAAACAGTAAAAAAAAAAAAAAAATCTAACAAAATATGTAATAAATGGAACAATCAACGTTTACCATCATTTCTGTGAAAACAACACTGATCATCTTTTTCTTTTCTGAGGTTCAAACTGAACCAGGACAAGCTCAAAGCAACACTATGAGAAAAGAAAGAAACAGATGCTAAGACAAAGATCAATACTAAAGGTTCAAGTGGTCGAACCGTTAAGTCTGTATATTTAATGATAGTCAGTTACATCATGACGCTGTGTAAAAGCCTCTTTAACAACAGCCATGCTAGTTTGGGGACAGTGGTGCTTTGAGCTAAATGTTAACGTCAGCATGCTAAATGCTAACACAGTGACAATGCTAACATGCTGACGTTTAGCAGGTATAATGCACCATGTTCACCAGCTTAGTTTAGCGTGTTAGCATGCAGTAGGATTCATCCTCTGGGCACCATGAATGTTCTGGCCGTCCGTCTGACAGCTGAACAAAGTCGTGGATTTAAACACACAAAAAACACGTAAGCATAAAACTGTGCACAAGTGGGCTGTGCTATCATTGTGAGGACCAGCCTCCTCACCTGTCAGTACTGCTTTGGTGGGCGGTTCTGCTAGATCCAGAGCGGTTCGCCCGTCTGTGTTCCTGATGATGGGCTGGGCACCATGCTGCAGCAACACTAACACACACACACACACACACACACACACACACACACACACACACACACACACACACACACACACACACACACACACACACACACACACACAACATGAACAACATAATGCTGCTTTTTCACCTGTCTGTTAAAACCTCCACAGGTGTCCATGATGTCCTGCATGGACATGAGAAAAAACTAAATAAAACACTGGGCTGCTTGGTGTCACCTAAATGTGGTAACAGTGCTGGAGAAGAGCAGGGAGGTGGAAGATAGTGACACCAACGAAGAAGAGGTTCTCTCACAGGTGGATTCTAAAAGCCTTAATTAAAGAGGGACACTTGACGCGACTCCTCACAGCAAATCTATGAGAGAATTTGTCTGTTTTATAACGTCTATCAGGTTGACAACATGTCAAGAGAGACTTGTTGAATCCCTGGTATGCTGTATTTAGAGCGCTGTTCTTAATACTGCTTTTATAGGTCTTTATGGGGACCTTGTTATAGTTAACAACCAGTTAAAACTTGCTCATGTAGAGTGTTTTGTGGTTTATTAAACATTTTATTTTCCCTATCTGTGTATTTATTATATTATTATTATTATATTATTTATTATATGTGCTGCTGTAGTCTTTGTGTTAATCACTCAGTTCAGACTTTGTGTTGAAGGGTTACAGACATGCTACAGGTGAACCCGACTGACATTGAACATTTGACAGTTTAAAAACGTACAAACAACCTTGATACGACTCCTTTGTCTTTCATTAAAGAATTGTGTTGAGATGCATGCTGACACTGTGGTGTAAATATAAACATGACGGCGCTCTCTGGTGGACAAACTTTGTAATGGAGACACAGTTTTTTGTAAAAGTAGCCGTGGCACTTATTCAACTTATCAAGAGACCTTCATGTGAAATAGGCCACGAGCCTCTTGGTGATGTGGGCCGTGGCTGATGAGGGAACGAGGCGCAGGTGGAGAGGTGGGTGGGGAAGCTCAGGTGAGTGGAATGAGGTGATTGGATGGTGGATGAAAAGGGTCCAAACACAAAAACAAAAGTTCCCAGTCAGCTCTGATTCTCAGTTTTTCTATTTAAAAGGTAGCAGGTTGTTCTGCCAATACTAGTGTGTGTAGGTGTTTGTGCAGTGCGAGTGTGTTTGTACCTATACACACGTCTATCTTGCCCTTGATCGCTGCCTCGTGAAGTGGAGTGTAGTTCCAGTTGTCTCTGGAGTTTGCGTCCGCCCCGTGGCGAAGCAACAGGCTCACCACCTACACCAAAACAACAGAACACAGGACTGTAAAGGTCTCTGAAGCTTGAAGGGAAACAGTCAGCAGGTGGAGGCTGGAGGGGGGGCACCGTACCTCAGCATGGCCGAAGGAGCAGGCGTTGTGGAGGGATATCAGCCCTCCGTCGTCCCTGGCGTGGACGTTGGCTCCGTTCTGGAGGAGGAAGTCCACGACGTCTTTACGACCGAAGCCTGAGGAGACAGAGAGAGACACCTGGATGATTGTCAGAAGTCCTGTACTTCATTATTCATACGCTGTTGGACGCCTTTGTGTCTCGTTTTGTTCTATCACAATAAATTATTCAGTACATTTACAGTAAAGCAGAGCGCTGCGGCAACTGGAGTCTTTACAGGGAGGAAACCGTTATCATCAAGGAGAAGCACCGACAGCAAACGTCATTTGTGTTCAAATGTTTATTTAACTCTTTGGTTGACTTTGGTTTTACTGATGGAAATGAAAGTGAAAACCTTCCCATGATCAGCATTGGTACAGAGAGTGAGAGATGATCACAGCTTTTATTCTGGATACTGTCACATTTGTAAGACCTCACCAGTCTCACCTGCAGCAAAGTGCAGCGGTGTGGACTTCCTCCCCGCTGTGTCCCGGCTGTTCACGTTCTTGGCCGTCACCACTTCACGAACTCGCTCCAGGTCTCCGCTCCGACAGGCCTCGAACAGCTCCCTGTGGGCCTCCCCTGACCCCCCGTCTGGCTCCACCACCTCTGCCAACACGGGCCGTGGGGACACGGCTCCGCCCCCGAGACCCGACGCACCCGAACATCTCCGGCCGGACGACATGGGCGGCGGTGAGCGACCTGGTCCCAGTTTCAGACTGCCGGTTCTGGAGAGTTTGGAGTGCGAGCAGCAGGAGGCAGAACCCCAGAACCCTGCAGCTACTGAGGCCATGCAGGACCAGGAGCTCCGGTACCCTGCAAAGAGATGGGAGAGCTTAGCTTAGCTTAGCTTAGTGTAACCTGTGAGTGTGTTGTGTTCTGTAGAGCACAAGGAAGGCACGAAGCAGCACTGGGTTTCTGGTCTTTACTGGCAGCTGTAGTGAACCATGAGCCGGGTGTGTGTCTGCCAAACGTGGCTATCCTCCGGTCATGTTAGAAACGGCTTGTTTTTCTATTTTTTTTTTTTAAATACGTTACAATTAAATAATAATATTAAATATATTAAATTACAAGTTCACATGAATCACAAAGTTATAATAAAATGATACAGCCCACAAGAAAAACATCTCAAAATAATAATACATTAAATCAAATCAAATCGGCAATCAGAAAACCCATATTTCATTATCTTATTAGAGAACAGAAGCTCAGTATTGCACATACAACATTTACAGCACTTCTGGATGGATGATCATCTAGTCTACTGTAAACAGAGGATAGACCCACACATCAACATAAAACACCTCTTTTTTTGAAATGAACATCTCCGTACCTGTAGTGACACACAAGAGACAGAACCACGAGCTGCGTGTGATAAACGCGGCTGTGAAAAGAACAAAATAACAAAATAAACGCCGTTTAATGGCGGACGACGTCGCTGGAGTGACGAAGCTAAGTTAGCATGCTAACGCTAGCTGTTCCCTTCAGATACAGCTCATTAAAACTAGCCAACTCAAACCCCTGCAGGTTTATTTAGGAGATTATATCAGACAAGATGCAGCAGTTTAGTCACGTTCAGATCACAACTTTTAACTTTTATATCACGGAGCCAAACACAACTTACTTCCGGTCACGTTACAAACGGCCTTGACCGGAGCGCGCGCGCCCACGTCATTACGCTGAACGCGTCTCCACACGCACACACACACACACACACACACACACACACACACACACACACAGGAGATTAAACCAAAATGAATGTTTTGGTGAAATTCACATGACACACACATCAACCTGCTACATTAGCATAGAGGCTGGAAACAGCAGGGAACAGCTAGCAGAGGAGTCAGTACACTCCAGGAAGTCACTGCCCCCGGCCAAGACGTAGATCTATAACCTCCAGTAAAACCGCAACTTGTTGTTTGGACATTTTGATTTTGTGTTGATTTAACAAACCAGATACAACATGCTAATCAGCTGTAGAGCTGCTGACAGGTGGACTCGGTTACCTTTGGACAGAGCCAGGCTAGCTGTTTCTCCCGGTTTCCAGTCTTTATGCTAAGCTAAGCTAACCGGCTGCTGGCTGTAGCTTATATTCACTGTTCAGACATGAGAGCGGCATCGATCTGAACATCTAACTCTCACCTTTTCCAAAGTGTCGAACTCTTCATTTCAAACAAGTGAAGAAAACCGTGAGAATATTTCAACATGTTGGTATTTTAAATAGTGAAATACAAGTACAAGTTAGTAAAGTACATGAGTAAATGTACTCACTTTCCACCACTGATATTATTGATATTTCAGGACAATAACATCTATGTAGTGAAAAGTTCTGAGCTATAAAATACAGGTTCTGTTAAAAGACACTAAACGTCCCTACAGAATTATTATGGGAGTGTTAGGCTGACATTTCATGGATATATTATTATTATTATTATTATTATTATTATTGAATGAGTTAAGAAAAATACCAGAAATCATATATCGAGGAGGACAAATATAAGGAAATATGACCATTAAATGAATAAGAATAAGAATAATAATGATAATGATAATAAAATAAGGCCCAGAGTAAACTCACTGTGAGCACCGCAGAGCTGATATTTCACCAATATTATCTGTTTATTGGCCGCAGCTGCATTAAATCATCCCGGGCTGGCAGGCAGACAGGCCCCGGTCCTCCTCCTGCTCCTCCTGCTCCTCCTGCTCCTCCTCCTGCTGCTCCCCCAGGGGCGGGCTGTTGGGGAGGCAGGCAGGTTTATCCGGATGCAAAGATGTGACTTAAACGCTTAAACGGACGTTAAACGCGGGACTGATGTACAGAGATGAGATGAACCTGCTGACGGAGGGAGGGGGGCCGCCGTCCGGAACAGCCACCGCCCCCCCAAAACACGTACAAAGAAGGGCTTCATTTGAGTCCCTGGCTCAGCCCGAGCGGGTGGGGCTGCTGCTGTTCGTCTTGCTTGATGGAAATGATAAATATATAGAGGGCTTTACATGTATTGATACGTCATTGAATTACCGGTCAACATGGCTTTAAATTGATGACGAATGCCACATTACTTCCGCTGTGGATCTGTGACGTGTGATACACCTTCAAAATGCCCAAAGAAGTGTGTTGGGATCTGTGGTGTGACAGGAAGTCTCTGTAAAACATGTGCCGCTCTGATGAGGAAGCTCCGCCCCATCGTGCGATCACAGGTTCAAATCGAGCGCACCTCCGGCCTGTGGGCTCTGCAGACGGCACACGGCGCTGTGTTCTGAGTCTGCGCAGATCTCCACACAGATCAGGCACAGAAACCCGTTCTGGACCTGAGGACCCCCCCTTTCTCACCGCCATTAAGGACTTAATTGTCCAGGAGTCTGTCATCACTGAGTCTTAATAACACGTCGTTTACTGTGTGTGTCCTGACCAATCACAGCGCCTGTTACTGTGTGAACGCTGAGTAGAAGTGGTGGAGTACTCAGGTCCTTTACTGCAGTACAAGTACTTATACCACACTGTAAAAATACTCAGTAAAAGTCCTGCTTTGAAACTGTTACTTTATAATCATATATAGTAATATGTTTTATAATAATATGTATTAATGTGTTTTATAATAATGTGTTTTATATTGATATATAGTAATATGTTTTATATTAATATGTATTAATATGTTTTATATTAATGTGTTTTATGTTGATATATAGTAATATGTTTATAATAATGTGTTTTATATTGATATATAGTAATATGTTTTATAATAATGTGTTTTAGATTGATATATAGTAATATGTTTTAGATTGATATATAGTAATATGTTTTATATTAATATGTATTAATATGTTTTATATTAATGTGTTTTATGTTGATATATAGTAATATGTTTTAGATTGATATATAGTAATATGTTTTAGATTGATATATAGTAATATGTTTTATAATAATGTGTTTTAGATTGATATATAGTAATATGTTTTATATTAATATGTATTAATATGTTTTATACTGATATATAGTAATATGCATAATGTGGGAGGGGGCAGCAGCTGCCGATGACTCCGCAGTGTTGAAACAACATCTGGTGAGAATCAGTGCTAATGTTAGCAGGCTGTGCTAACTAGCCTCCTCTTTCAACATGTGGATGACGTCAGCATGTAGCAGCTGATGAAAGCAGCCATCATGTTGCTGAGGAAACAATCCTTTCTCTCTGTTCTTCTGATGAAGCAGGAACATTTTAAATCTCCTCTGTTCTATTATATATATATTATATATAGTTATATATTATATTCTAGTCAACGTTTTGAAGTACAGGACATGACAAAGTAGCACACGGTGTAAACTCAGGTCTTTATTGAATATTCTGCAGTGTTACAGGAATCACACTGATTCAGCTCTACAAACGTCACAATGTGCTTAACATCTAACCAAAGGTGGTAACCGCGACCCCCTCCTCAGGGTCAGGGTCAGGGTTCAGGTACAGACTGACAGATAACACAGACCACAGAGGTTTCCTGAGAACAACTAAATGATTCCTCTAATATTTAAAAAGAAGAAAAGGAACAAATGCTAAATGAAACAAAAGGCACTTTAGCTACCGTATGTCACAATCAGCGTGTTAAATTCAACAGAACAAGTGATTTCATGAGTTTATATTCAACATACCAGTGTAGACACAGCAAGTGTGTACTGATATAAGCTCCTTATCTTTACGTATCAGGAATTAGAAGAGAAAGTAAACAATTAAAAAGGCTGATATTGAATCAACATGGGCTGATGGACAGAAAATGACTTAGACTTTCACTTTATTGGGATCAATCATCCTGGTCCTTTAAACTTTAAATGTGAACCCGACTCCGACTAACAGGTCTCTGGATGCAGGTACCAGGGATGTTAATAATTAACCGTTTAGCCGACAATAAGAATTTTGACTGATGAATACTATCAGTTAAGCATTATGAATAGCTGTAGTGGGAGACAATAGCCACGATCTGAGCTGGTATTCTCCTCCGCGGGTCTCACAGTCAACAGACTCGCAGCATGTCGACAGACTCGCAGCATGTCTTAATAAAAAGCAGTAGACTACTGCACATATAAAAATAAACCCTTTCTTCTGGTCATTTTTTATGGGTCACAGATATTCGTCCGTTCTAATTAGCACATTTTAATCTTGTCGGTTAATGAGGGTCGGCCATTGGTCAGAAAAAATGGATTAAAAATTCCCTGCCAGCTGCACATAATTGCAATTCTTTCCCACCCAGAAGCAGGGGTAAACAGGCTGAGTGAACTTGGTGCTGAAGGTGTAGAGGTGAATCAGTGAGGAGACATCGCCAGAGGAGGCATCGTAGAAGGACAGAGTGTCACCACGCCAGTCCAGAAGCACCCCAACTTTGCTGAAGCCAGGACAGGGGAAAGCACATTCCCACACTTTACCATTATGCCATGCACTAAGTGTGTGTTTTCGCCCATCAGGGGTAGCATATTGGCCAAAACACCAAGATGATTTGTTGTTTCCAAACATGCTCTCTGTACTGTCGGATTTTCTTTCAATATCATTGTATGCAACACCGATATAAACAGATTCATTGGGACTGACACTCCAGTCCACCTCCCAGTAGTGGGTTTCATTCAGGCTGTTTCTGCAGAACACCTCAGGGTGTTTGTCAAACCTCTCTGGGCGATCAGCGTAACACTGCCAGGTTCCATACGTCACCTTTGTGCTTTTCTCAGACACAGTCAGGTAGCTGTTTGCAGTGTCGGGGTCCAAGATGAACTCACTGGCATCTGATGGAGAGACCGAAACCAGAACGTACTGTTAGTCATTCAGAAGGTCTAACAGGTGTCTGGAGGAGAGTCATTAGTCCCAACCATTAGCGTATTTCTGACTCAATGAAAGCATTTTAAAAATGACCAAATTAACCTTAAAAATGTGTGTTTTCACTCATTTAGAAATGATCCCCGTTCAGAGCCGGTTTCTCAGGGAAACCCCAGTCCGGAGCAGTTGAAAATGTCTCCACAGACATAATTAAGGGCTGAAATTCCACAACAATAACAATTCAATTTCCTCATTTATCAGCCACCAAAATTTCCAGCATCCCTAAATCGTTAACTAATAAATGGTCAGAACTACATTATAGAGTTACACAGAATTTGCTAAATCTTTTTATAGTACGTATGAATGTTAAAGGTTGAAATAGCGTTACTGCTTCATGAAGTTCCTGTGAGCAGAGCTGTGACAGGCAGATAGATTTATAAATATTGTTTAAGACTCACATCGGATCAGATCATCTCTCTGAGCATTACGGAGCATTTCGAGGGTGAAAGGACAACCCGGGGCGGCAGCTGCTTTGGTGTCTGAGGCCATCTCTGCAACCTGTTGAGAAAGTGACTTAAACATTATGAAGTAGCACGAGTGTTGAGAGTTTATAACACTGGGGCTCAGCTCTCCTTCACACAAGCAGAATGACAAAGATAAGAGACAGAAAGACAGTCTACACAGAGTTTGTCCTCACCTGGTGTGTGAGTTGTGTTGATCAGCTGAGTTGAGCTGCAGTCTGATGGTCTGTGATGATGTGAGGTGACTTATATCCTGTCAGATACTCTCTTCACCTGACTCCTCCCCTGACACGCCACACCATTTCTTATTGTACAGTAACAGACCCAGGTTCTAGTTCAAGCGTCTTTATTATCCCTGAGGGACAATTTGTTGTGCAGCCAGCAGAAATGGGGACAATAAATATGATATAAAAATCACATTGAGTTATTGCAGGGACGAATGAGTTCTTAAGGTGTTGCACTTCTGTTATAACAGTAAGATCAAAGATGTTGCAGATATGCATCTGTGTATTTAACAGAACAAACTTTACTCAGACCAGGAAGTTTAACTAGACTCAAAAACAAACCAACGTGGGGAAACAAGCTTTCTCATGAAGCCCAACATTTGAAGAGGGAAAAAAATACACAAAGTAAGAAGTCTTGAAGTCCAACACAGAAGGAACAAAATATCCACCAAATCCAGTGTTGACCTCCTGTGACCTTAAAGGTTCAGTGGTTGCTGTTTCAATGGAACAGCAGAGATTTTTTCCACAGAAATGAAGACACACCTACTGGGAGACGTGAGTACAAACACTTTCTCATGACCGTTTACTGCGGGTATTGTTACTTGATACGTTTCCAGAGTTTCTGAAGAACTGATTGCACAATAACAGAAGAGGTGGTGCACTTAGACATCTGTGTATCTAACAGAAACCATTTACTCCTGGAAGTTTAATAATAATGAACTAGTTTTCATTACCTAAACCCACTATTACAACTGTTTGATACAGATGCAGATGAAAAGTATTTTCACATTTTCTATTACTGAAACAACAAATGTACAGGACTGCACAGCCCTGATGAACATAATGCTGTAAGGGTACTACCAACTAGTCAACAGCTTAAACCACTAGTCAGTGCTGTGGCCAATAGTCAACTAGTTGTGGATAATAGGGATATACCCAGCTCAATAAGATTTACAGTAGTTAATGTGTAACACATCAATACTTGCATATATTCACACATTTTCTCCTGATCATGATATTACTTTCATCATTATCTGCCCGTTCATTGTCACAGCAGGAGCTCAGCTGCTTTCTGCTCTGCTGATTCACGTTCTGCAGTACGATCCTTATAATGTTTAAGCTTCTCTTGATACTAACACAGCATGTCTTGCACGTGTTGACTAAGTCACAAAAGTTTGACTTGTCCCTCTGTAAAGTTCCTGTAAAGTAACCCTTAAAATAGGTTTGAAACATTAAATGGATGAACGTGATCATTCTTACATCTGAGACACACGAACTCTGCTGGAGCTGTGGAGATAATGTCTTTATTAACTGTGAACTGTTTCAATTTCAAGAAAGATGTTGAGGTTGGAATCTGTCACTGCATGAAGTACTCTGGTTGTATATATATTCCAGACAAAACACCTTTAGCACACTTATTTCTGATGTAAACCAACGTGGGGAAACAAAAGCTTTCTCATGAAGCCCAACATTTGAAGAGAGAAAAAAATAAGAAGTCTTGAAGTCCAACACAGAAGGAACGAATCCGATTAGTCGGCTAATCTGTCTGAAAATGGATGCAAAGTAGGAGATGCAGCTGTGAAACAGTGGGACACAATGAGGAATGACTGAAGAGTGAATTAAACAAATCAATGAACCATTAGTGACGTGGAATCATGTGCTGCTTAAAGTGGAGCATTTGTGATTTGACATACATGAACAAAATATCCACCTTATGAAATCCAGTGTTGACCTCCTGTGACCTTAAAGGTTCAGTGGTTGCTGTTTCAATGGAACAGCAGAGATTTTTTCCACAGAAATGAAGACACACCTACTGGGAGACGTGAGTACAAACACTTTCTCATGACCGTTTACTGCGGGTATTGTTACTTGATACGTTTCCAGAGTTTCTGAAGAACTGATTGCACAATAACAGAAGAGGTGGTGCACTTAGACATCTGTGTATCTAACAGAAACCATTTACTCCTGGAAGTTTAATAATAATGAACTAGTTTTCATTACCTAAACCCACTATTACAACTGATGTAAAGCAAATGTCTAAAACATCAATAGTACATTGTGTATTTGCACAAACCCAAGGGGCGTACACATATATTCATACCATGTCACCGTGTGACAGCAACAGGATCCATAACTCGGCGGTTACGACAACAAGTCCTCCAACCTCAAAATAAATCTGTCATTGCCTTCCAGAATGATCCTTATGAGAATTTTCTGATTCTGGCTCCCATATCAGTAGGATGTCACTGTCAGTGCCGACCAAAACGAATATGAACCAAACAAAAATGGTTGACATGAACGTTTTCTCATCTGCCGCCTCTGTCGTTGAGGACTCGTTGAGTTAAGGCAAATAAAATCACACGCTGATGGTTGAAAAACTGTAGTCACGGTTAAAAGAAACACAGCAGACAGGATGCAAACAGCAGCCTGCTGACCAAACAATCCACCCTGAGAGGTTGTGCAATGATAAGATGAGAGGCTTTATTGTCATTGCATGACAAATGAAATTTGGTTTAGCTGCATTCCACTCTACTTAGCAGCATATAAAATATATAAAAGAAATAAATATTTAAATGCTAAAATAACACTACTTAGGCCTTTGGTCTAAAGAGAGGACAGTCATTATTTTCACAGCCATAAAACAGTTCTTGGAAAACAAAAACAGGTTGCTTTCAGCTTTTAAAAAACGATCCATCTTGTCAAACCATTTTTTCCAGTGAGGACAGTCTGGGCCATGACACCTTTGTACAAATCATCCTTTTACAGATTTTTCATATTCCCTGTTAGGATAGAGTGTCAGGCTTCATCAATCAACCAATAAAAATGAAGCAAGCATTCACCACATGGCGGTAACAACAGACGCTGTCCGATCCAGCAGATCCAGCAGATCCAGCTGTGCCAGCGTCATCAGACATGGACGTGGCTTCACATGGCGCTTTAGAGGAAGCAACATCTCATTACTCTTACAACACATTTCCTTGTTTCCTCTCTCTACGCATGGTTTCCTAGATGTCTCTCCATGCATCTAAGACGCAAGGAAAAGACGCAAGTGAGGGAAACATGGATGCACTTAAGTGACTTGGGACTTAGGATGTACCTGTGACACCATCATGTAAGAAACCAAGTAAACAGTAAGCAGTAACTAAAGCTGTTAGATAAATGTAGGGCAGTAAAAAGTACAATATTTTCCTGTAGTGGACTAGAAATAGATACACTTAAGTAAAGTACAAGTACCTCAAATTTGTACTTAAGTACAGTACTTGAGTAATTACTCTCAGTTACATTCCACAACTGTCATAACTCTCCTGTTCAACCAAAGGATTTTGTAATGATCTTTAATGCAATCAGCTTGTTATCTAATGCTCCCATAATTAGCATCATTTGATCCCAGTATCATATATATATATATATATATATATATATATATATATATATATGGAGATTGTCTGTTTCTAAGTCACAAAGCTTTAAAATAAAATTGCAAAGATAACATCCAAAACTGACCAAGGATGCAAAAGTGAATTTATTTTAAGGGTTCAGTCCAGTATTTTTAAACCTGGGCCCTAATGCAGGAGACAGGGGGGGGGGAGGTGGGGGTGACATGCAGCAAAGGGCCCAGGACAGGACTCAGCCATGATATATGGTACATGTTCTACCAGGTGAGCTACCGGGGCTCCCACAAAGAACCAGATATTCAGATATTTTCTAACACTGTTGCCTGTGAGTTTCCAAACTATAGAAGTGCTTCAACTGTCAGTCACCTGACATTGTCTACAGGCAAAATGAATGGATTTCTGGTACCAGGGGCTGGAATAGCTCCTCCCACTTTTCAACTTCAGAAAAAAAAATAAAAAAATAAAAAAGCTGTCAGAATGCTCCTGTTCATGGGGGCGTGGCCTCTTTTCACCAAAGGCAACAGAATGGAACCAACCATGATTCTGGTCCTTTGATCTTTGATGTAGGATTCTAGAACTCCGAGAGTCTACAAGGCCACCTCCAAAACCCACAAAACCCACAGAGTGACACGATCTCAAATCAACCACACACAAGTGTTGTTTACCAGTCAAGAAGGATCTACTACACAGACTATCTTCTACACAGAGCTACAGTCTGCTACAGACAACTACAGTCTACTACAGACAACTACAGTCTACTACAGACAGTGGCATGACTCAGAGAAGCAACCCAAGAAACAGTGGCATGAATCAGAGAAGCAACCAGAGTAGCAACCCAAGAAACAGTGGCATGACTCAGAGAAGCAACCCAAGAAACAGTGGCATGACTCAGAGAAGCAACCAGAGTAGCAACCCAAGAAACAGTGGCATGGACCAGAGAAGCAACCCAAGAAACAGTGGCATGGATCACAGAAGCAACCCAAGAAACAGTGGCATGGACCAGAGAAGCAACCCAAGAAACAGTGGCATGGATCACAGAAGCAACCCAAGAAACAGTGGCATGGATCACAGAAGCAACCCAAGAAACGGGGCCAGATTTGTTGACACTGCTCCTCAGCACCGTCCAACATCTCGCCCGGACTTCTACCATACACGAAATGCCAGTGCTAATGCTCACCAGGAGAACGATCACCTGACAGGAGAGATAAACACCCTGATGCAGCAAAACAAAGAACTACTGGCTGAAAAGACAAAGCTTGGCCATGAGGTCCGCTATGATAAACAGAAGATAAGCAGGTTGGAGGATCTTATAGAGCTCAGGGAAAAGCAGTTCCTAGAGAAACACAGAAAGAGCTCCGAGACCATCTCAAAGCAAGAGTCAGAGATCTCCTCCCTCAAGGAGAAGCAGGTGGATGTCACCCAGCAGAGAGACAATGAAATCCTGGATCTCAGGGGGGTGAAGGACAGTCTCTGTCAGAGGCTCACAGAGGCCTCAGCCAAATATCTCCAGAGTGACAAAGCTTGGGAGGAAAAATACAACGCCCAGAAGGAGAAGTTCACAAAGGAGCTGGCCGAGAAAGAACAGAGCTGGGAGACGAGACTAAAACAGGTGGAGGAAGAGAATAAAGACCTGGTCCAGAGAGAACAGTCCTGGGAAACCAGAGTGAAACAGGTGGAGGAAGAGAATAAAGACCTGGTCCAGAGAGAACAGTCCTGGGAAACCAGAGTGAAACAGGTGGAGGAAGAGAAGAAAGACCTGGTCCAGAGAGAACACACCTGGGAAACCAGAGTAAATCAGGTGGAGGAAGAGAAGAAAGACCTGGTCCAGAGAGAACAGACCTGGGAAACCAGAGTGAAACAGGTGGAGGAAGAGAAGAAAGACCTGGTCCAGAGAGAACAGTCCTGGGAAACCACAGTGAAACGGTTGGAGGAAGAGAATGAAATACTGTTCCAGACCTGCAAAGCCATCGTGAAACAGGTGGGGGAACAGAATAAAGAACTGATCCAGAACTGGGAAACCAGCATGAAACAGGTTGAGGAAGAGAATAAAGAACTGGTCCAGACCTGGGAAACCAAAGTGAAACAGGTGGAGGAAGAGAATAAAGAACTGGTCCAGAGAGAAACAACCTGGGAAACCAAAGTGAAACAGGTGGAGGAAGAGAAGAAAGACCTGGTCCAGAGAGAACAGTCCTGGGAAACCAGAGTGAAGCAGGTGGAGGAAGAGAATAAAGACCTGGTCCAGAGAGAACAGTCCTGGGAAACCAGAGTGAAACAGGTGGAGGAAGAGAATAAAGACCTGGTCCAGAGAGAACAGTCCTGGGAAACCAGAGTGAAACAGGTGGAGGAAGAGAAGAAAGACCTGGTCCAGAGAGAACAGTCCTGGGAAACCAGAGTGAAACAGGTGGAGGAAGAGAATAAAGACCTGGTCCAGAGAGAACAGACCTGGGAAACCAGAGTGAAACAGGTGGAGGAAGAGAATAAAGACCTGGTCCAGAGAGAACAGTCCTGGGAAACCAGAGTGAAACAGGTGGAGGAAGAGAATAAAGACCTGGTCCAGAGAGAACAGTCCTGGGAAACCAGAATGAAACAGGTGGAGGAACAGAATAAAGAACTGGTCCAGACCTGGGAAACCAGCATGAAACAGGTGGAGGAAGAGAATAAAGAACTGGCCCAGACCTGGGAAACCAAAGTGAAACAGATGGAGGAAGAGAATGAAGTACTGGTCCAGACCTGCGAAACCATCGTGAAACAGGTGGGGGAACAGAATAAAGAACTGATCCAGACCTGGGAAACCAGCATGAAACAGGTGGAGGAAGAGAATAAAGAACTGGTCCAGAGAGAACAGACCTGGGAAACCAGAGTGAAACAGGTGGAGGAAGAGAATAAAGAACTGGTCCAGAGAGAACAGACCTGGGAAACCAGAGTGAAACAGGTGGAGGAACAGAATAAAGAACTGATCCAGAATTTGGAAACCAGCATGAAACAGGTGGAGGAAGAGAATAAAGAACTGGCCCAGACCTTGGAAACCAAAGTGAAACAGATGGAGGAAGAGAATGAAGTACTGGTCCAGACCTGCGAAACCATTGTGAAACAGGTGGAGGAACAGAATAAAGAACTGATCCAGAACTGGGAAACCAGCATGAAACAGGTGGAGGAAGAGAATAAAGAACTGGTCCAGTCCTGGGAAACCAGAGTGAAACAGGTGGAGGAAGAGAATGAAGTACTGTTCCAGACCTGCGAAACCATCGTGAAACAAGTGGGGGAACAGAATAAAGAACTGATCCAGAACTGGGAAACCAGCGTGAAACAGGAGGAGGAAGAGAACGAAGAATTACATTCTCAGGTCCGTGGTCTCTGGAGCAGAGTGATACAGCTGGAGGAAGAGAATAAAGAACTACATTCCCAGGTCCGTGGTCTCTGCGAAACCAGTGTAAAACAGGTGGAGGAAGAGGATGAAGTACTGGTCCAGACCTGCGAAACCATTGTGAAACAGGTGGAGGAAGAGAATGAAGAACTGGTCCAGAGCTGGGAAACCATTGTGAAACAGGTGGAGGAAGAGAATGAAGAACTGGTCCAGAGCTGGGAAACCAGCGTGAAACAAGTGGAGGAAGAGAATGAAGAACTGGTCCAGACCTGCGAAACCATTGTGAAACAGGTGGAGGAACAGAATGAAGAACTGGTCCAGACCTGGGAAACCAGCGTGAAACAGGTGGAGAAAGAGAATGAAGAACTGGAGGAGCTCTGTCTGAAAATGAAGAAGAAGAAGAGGAGAGGTTTCTGGTCTCGCATTAAGTCGATCAGGACTGGACGAAAAAAGGTGGAGCAAAAGAAAGAAAAGGAAGAGCAGAAGGAGATGAAAAAGAAACAAAAGGAAGAGCAGAAGGAGATAAAAAAGAAAGAAAAGGAAGAGCAGAAGGAGATGAAAAAGAAACAAAAGGAAGAGCAGAAGGAGATGAAAAAGAAACAAAAGGAAGAGCAGAAGAAAAAGCAAAATGAGGAGAAGCCAGAGAAGAAGAAGGGTTTTTTCAGCTGGATGCACAAGAAGAAGAAGAAGTGTGACAGCGACAGTGAGGTGGAGGCTGCTGGATGTTCAGCTCAGGCTGGACAACAGTAGCTCCATCCCCCCCCCCCCCTCCCCTCAACCTGCCTCCCTCACTATAATAAAGACCTGGTCCAGAGAGAACAGACCTGGGAAACCAGAGTGAAACAGGTGGAGTAACAGAATAAAGAACAGGTCCAGACCTGGGAAACCAGAGTAAAACAGGTGGAGGAAGAGCATAAAGAACTGGTCCAGAACTGGGAAACCAGAGTGAAACAGGTGCAGGAAGAGCATAAAGAACTGGTCCAGAACTGGGAAACCAGAGTGAAACAGGTGGAGGAAGAGCATAAAGAACTGGTCCAGAACTGGGAAACCAGAGTGAAACAGGTGGAGGAAGAGAATAAAGAACTGGTCCTGAACTGGGAAACCAGAGTAAAACAGGTGGAGGAAGAGCATAAAGAACTGGTCCAGAACTGGGAAACCAGAGTGAAACAGGTGGAGGAACAGAATAAAGAACTGGTCCAGAACTGGGAAACCAGAGTGAAACAGGTGGAGGAAGATAATAAAGAACTCGTCCAGACCTGGGAAACCAGAGTGAAACAGGTAGTGGAACAGAATAAAGAACTGGTCCAGACCTGGGAAACCAGCGTGAAACAGGTGGAGGAAGAGAATAAAGAACTGGTCCAGAACTGGGAAACCAGAGTGAAACAGGTGGAGGAAGAGAATATAGACTGGTCCAGACCTGGGAAACCAGAGTGAAACAGGTGGAGGAACAGAATCAGAACTGGTCCAGACCTGGGAAACCAGCGTGAAACAGGTAGTGGAACAGAATAAAGAACTGGTCCAGACCTGGGAAACCAGCGTGAAACAGGTGGAGGAACAGAATAAAGAACTGGAGGAGCTCTGTCTGAAAATGAAGAAGAAGAAGAGGAGAGGTTTCTGTCGATCAGGACTGGACGAAAAAAGGTGGAGCAAAAGAAACAAAAGGAAGAGCAGAAGAAAAAGCAAAATGAGGAGAAGCCAGAGAAGAAGAAGAAGGGTTTTATCAGCTGGATGCACAAGAAGAAGAAGAAGTGTGACAGCGACAGTGAGGTGGAGGCTGCTGGATGTTCGGCTCAGGCTGGACAACAGTAGCTCACTCCCCCTACACCCTTCCCCTCAACCTGTCTCCCTCACTGCCTCCCACCTCCCCTGTCCTCCCCCACCTTACCTCCACCTCCCCTCCATCGCTCCCACCTCCCCTGTCCTCCCCCACCTTGCCTCCACCTCTCCTCCATCGCTCCCACCTCCCCTGTCCCTCCACCCTTTCTCCACCCTGTTGAGGACAGCACAGTGGCTCAGTGATTAGCACTGCAGCCTCACAGAAACCCCCCCACCTTGTTTCTGTGTGGAGTTTGTATGCTCCTCCCTGTGTCTGAGTGGGTTTTCTCCTGGTGCTCAGGTTTCCTCCCACAGTCCAAAGACATGCACATTAGGCTCATTGGAAACTCTAAATTGCCCCCAAAAACATTAAAAATCAATCAATAAAATTTCAATCATATTTCTGCATGTGTCTGCGTCTGATTAAAGATATAAAGTGTAAATATAATGATTAAGTACTGGTGTCTGTCATCATATATTCCTTGTTTAACTTGTATTAGTTCAGAATCAATGTTATGTCATGAAACATGTCGTTCTTTTTTATAACTGCAACTTTACATGAAGTCATAAATGAGTTACACAGCGGGACAGTAAGGTTTTAAATGCACAGCTGGGGGGGGGGGGGGGGGGTGACCCTCATGATGAACTACTTTTAGATATTTACATTATAACCTATAATGGAAATAATTATTATTAATAAATATCTGACTTTTATATGGGTTAAGGCTTGTATTATGTGTGTCCCATATTTGATTTGCCGTGTCATGGGTGCAGACAAAAGATTTTGTTTGCAGTAATCAGAATGCCTTTTTTCTGATTTTGAAGCATGTAAAATATTGCAAAAAACAATCATTTAGATCAGGAGAAGACCTGAAAATGCAAAACCTGAAATCAGCCTTTGTGAATTGTGCTGCTGTTGGTGTGTTGTGAATATTTGTCCACTAGAGGGCAGAATTCACTTTCCTTTACTCACCTGCTGCTCTGAAGACTTCTCAACGTCCTGTTTGTATGTGTGTGCGCATCATCAGTGGTGGACAAGTCACATCTTAACATCTGTCCACATGTTGGCAGTAAAATGAGTCATTAAAAGCTTTCTTTATGCTTGCAATCTATTATCTCACTGCTGCCGGATTATTGTGTCATTAATGTCATTAAGACCTGATGGGAAAAGACAGCACAGAGAGCCAAACACAAAACATTTAAGAATTTTAATGCAGATCTTTATATTTCATTACTGTCAGGTGAACAATTCGTATCTCCAATTACATTTTCAAGCTTAGACTTCAAGCATAACCCTTTCTTCACTGGATACGTCTCTTCTATAAACACAACCTTTCACCACATAAATACTTCATGACTGTAAAAATACTCTGTTACAAGTAAAAGCCCTGCATGGTCATCTAACTCCGCCTGCTAACTCCATCAAGCCTGGCTGAGAACAAGAAGTAGCAACAAAAGAAAAAGAAGTAGAGCCCATCCAGCAGCATTACAGCATTTCTATATAGATAATTCACATAAAAACACTTGGATGGAAACATGTTTTTGTGTTTCCTCGTGCATATAAACTTTTGAAAATAAAATCAAGCACCCTTCATTAATTAACTGTCATGAACCACCTCTTCTTCACATTAGGTTGGCCTACACAACAGTTTCAGCACAAGCTATTTAAAATAAATCAGTGTGCAGCAGAGCGGGAGCTGATAGGCGCTAATACCTTAAAAAGAACAGAGAAATGCAATGAAATCGTTAATTATTTATGACAATCGTCAACTAAATTGTCCTGATTGACAGCCCTACCTGAATGTGCTACTGAACTGAAGAACAGTGATGTGTTCACTGAGCTGAGGAAAACAAGTGAACAAACTACAGTCAACTGAACAAAGTCATTTGTGATTTCCACCTGCAATAACTTCCTGAGAGAGTTTAATAATACAGTAATAATAATATAGATGATGGGGAGGACTTGTGTTTAGATTTTGTTCTATTTATATTGAAGTTGTATTTTATGTGGAGATATTTTGCATATGCTGCTATTTTTCATAAAAGGAAGTGTTATATCATATTGTTATATGTGACCAACATGATGGTGCTTCACAATAAAAACACTGAAACAATAATTTTGTAATCAAACTGAACCCAACTGAACTGAATCATGTGGTGCTTTTAGTTTACAGAGACAGGAACACGAAGTTGGATTCACGCCAAATGGTGAAGGCTGGGTAAACAGGCTCAGAGAACTTGTTGTGGAAGGTGTAGAGGTGACTCAGTGTGTCAGATGAGACGTTATAGTAAGACAGAGTGCCAGCAGGCCAGTCCAGATACACTCCCAGTCGGGTGCAGCCAGCAACAGGAACGGGGACATTGTGGCGCAGCTTCTCATGCTCTGCATAGAGAGTCGCTTCTGATGGGGACCATCTGTGGCCGAAACACCAGGACATGGTATTCCATCCAAGCCTGCAGGGGTTACCTTTTCCTTTCCTAATCAGTCCTTTGTAGGTAACACCTACAGCTACATCTTCATCATAGCCAGCACTCCACTCCACCTCCCAGTAACAGCGCCCGGTCAGCCCCTCTCTGCACAGAACCTGAGAAAGATTTTTAAATCTCTGGGGGACGTTAGGATACGACTGCGATGCTCCGTGTGTCGCCTTCTTGTTTCCCTCAGACAGAGTGAGGCGGTTGTGTGCTGTGTCTGGGTCCAGAGTGAGATCACAGGCGTCTGATGGAGAAAACAACGCCTGATCAAGATCACAGTTCAGAATCAAATTACACTTGTTGATTGTTATGAACATATTGTAAAGGATAGGTTTCAGATTTTTTAACATTCACTCACATGCTCATATGTACTGAACTGAAGTCCAGAAACTGAAAGCAGATTTGAGTATCAGAATTTTGTTTTTTCTTCTTTCCTCTCCCATTAATCATCTCACCACCACAGATTTATCTAGTGACCCTTTGGAGGGGCCCGGCCCCTAGGTTGGGAACCACTGGACTAAACTAGCTAACTGTATATAAAGTATTTAAACTAGCTAACTGTATATAAAGTAGTTAAACTAGCTACCTGTTTATAAAGTAGTTAAACTAGCTACCTGTATATAAAGTAGTTAAACTAGCTAACTGTATATAAAGTAGTTAAACTAGCTACCTGTTTATAAAGTAGTTAAACTAGCTAACTGTATGTAAAGTATTTAAACTAGCTAACTGTATATAAAGTATTTAAACTAGCTAACTGTATATAAAGCAGTTAAGCTAGCTAACTGTATATAAAGTAGTTAAACTACCTACCTGTTTATAAAGTAGTTAAACTAGCTACCTGTTTATAAAGTAGTTAAACTAGCTAACTGTATATAAAGTAGTTAAACTAGCTACCTGTTTATAAAGTAGTTAAACTAGCTACCTGTATATAAAGTAGTTAAACTAGCTAACTGTATATATAGTATTTAATCTACCTGTTTATAAAGTAGTTAAACTAGCTACCTGTATATAAAGTAGTTAAACTAGCTAACTGTATATAAAGTATTTAAACTAGCTACCTGTTTATAAAGTAATTAAACTAGCTAACTGTATATAAAGTAGTTAAACTAGCTACCTGTATATAAAGTATTTAAACTAGCTACCTGTTTATAAAGTAGTTAAACTAGCTAACTGTATATAAAGTAGTTAAACTAGCTAACTGTATATAAAGTATTTAAACTAGCTACCTGTTTATAAAGTAGTTAAACTAGCTAACTGTATATAAAGTAGTTAAACTAGCTACCTGTATATAAAGTATTTAAACTAGCTACCTGTTTATAAAGTAGTTAAACTAGCTAACTGTATATAAAGTAGTTAAACTAGCTACCTGTTTATAAAGTAGTTAAACTAGCTAACTGTATATAAAGTAGTTAAACTAGCTCCACCTCAAGCAGCTCCAACAGTAAAATGCTGCTCTAACATTGACTCATCAGTATTAACAGTCTAATAACGTCAGATAGAATCAAATATCAGTCACAGGAGACATTTTACTGCAGAACCAGAACTTTTACTTTTGATACTTTAGGTACATTTTGCTGATAACACATACTTTTACTTCAGTACTATCTGGAGTGTTTTACATGTATTAATTTCTTTTTATTGCCATTGTGTGAATGGATTGTAACGTAACTTAAAAAATGAGACCCTCCTCGACTTTCTCTGTTGCCTATGACAGCCTGTGGACTGATTTCTATGTAAAGGACTCGGGATGGCTTTTCTGGGAAAACCAAAAGGACATGACGTTATGCGTGCTCCCAAGTGAGCCTCTCTTCAGCTCAATGTTCAGCTCAATGTTCAGCTCCCCTACAGCGCAAACAGTGTGTAACACTGGTTAACATTAGCTTAGAAATGGGGTCCACTAACGTCAACAAACGACTGACACAAAGTCCACGTAGCTTGCTTGCTAACGTGAATGAGTTGCTAGCAAGCTAACGTAGCAAAATTCTGTCTTCAGTGGATAACGTCAGCTAATTCATTCAGACTACCAGGGCTGATCTGGCTAGTTTGTCATTTGCAAATTACTTTACATTACGTAGTTTACATTACGAAGCAACCAATACCAGGTCCAAGCAGCGTGGCTAAGTTAAAGCTAGCTGGCTAACCTTAGTTTGCTTACTCCCCGAGCGGACATGTTAGTTGGCTAGCTTGCCAAATTACTTCAACTAACGTGATCCAAGGCACTAACTTTTGTATTATGACAGTGTTGATTTTAGCCAACAATAAATGATGTAACCTTTGCTTTGTACAAAGGTGTATTACTAACTATTGCTTTCTACGAGCCCATGATTGTAAATCACAGTAAATCAGTCTATGTATGTATATGTATGTCACATCACTGTTGTCACATCACTTGCTCACACCTACAGAGTTAAAGCACAAGCAACAGGATGCCGACTGCCCACCGGTGTCATTAATAACACAGACTTCCTGAAAACTCCACATACAAACTTTAAGGAGGATTTTGAATGCTGGACTTGTATTGAGTTTTTCTTACATTGTTGTACTTGATCTTTTACTTTGTAAAGTCTGTGAGTAATAACAGGTATAGCCAGTCAGGTTTCTGAGGGAGAGTCATTTGTTATTCTTTGTCCAACAGTGAAAATAAAGAACTTACACCAGATGAAATCTCTTCTGTCTGTTACATTTTTCACATTGGGGATGTCAGGCTTTGAGAAATCATCAGTGACCAGGATGCTGTCCTTGTAATGGTAGATGCTTGCTCCTGTGTATTTCTTATTTGCAGCAGCCGCTACCAGGAAACAGAATCTGCTGCTGTTCTTCAAGACTTTGGCAAGATTGTGGAAAGCTTTGGCTTTTTCTTTCATTTTGGTTATCACTTCAGCTGAGAAGTACCACTGGCCTTGTGCAGGTGGCGTGGCGGTGACACTCACAGTACCTTGTAATTTAAACTGATCCATGAAGTTGGCAAGAGCCTTAAGGTAGGGGTCAGTAGTTTTCAGGGAGGTGAAGACAAAGCACAAAGTATCCTGTACACCTGGAGCGAGAACCTCTCGGTCTAGCTCTGACTGGTTTGGGATGGTCTTTGTTCCCTCCATCATCTCTACACAGGACCTGATGACGTTGATTTCTCTCTCTTTATCTTCCAGGCACTTGGTTAATTTCTCATGACTGAACGATGACTTGCCTCTGTCTTCAAAGACTTTCTCTAATTTGCTCTCATCTTCTTCACCTGCCCTGATCAAGGGAAGTTTCTTTGCCATGGTCTGTTCGAGTGCAGATCTGAAATCGATACAGAGTGTCTGGAAACTGCTCAACTTTTCTTGCATCTTTGGAAAATCTTTCACGATTTTGTCCTCCAGCAAATCGTTGCATCCTTTTTCCAGCTGATGCAGGTCCTCCAGAGCATCTTGAGCCTTTTTTACAAGTCCAACACTGATCTCATGCCTCACCTCAGCAGCCTTTGAATACAAATTCTTCAGTGGGATCAGCCAGACCTTCAGTGGAACACTATTCTCTCCATTTTTTCCCAGTAGCTTGGGAAGTTGTATGTAGGTCTTCACTGCCTCTTCAAATGTTGCAGGGTTGCTTTCAATAATGAAGTCCCCGTAGAATTTGCAGGATAATTTATCAGTCAGAGCTTTTTCTTCATCGGACAGCTTGATGTCAGCTTTCCCTTCAACATGAAACAAGGGGATCTTCTTTATCACAGCTTCCATGCAGCCCTGGATGTCTTTAATGCTGCTAGTTTCTAACTTGTCACTGTCAAATACAAAGAAAGCATTTGCCCCATAAAGGATGCCTGTGACTACATGTGTTGCAAAGCCCTTCTCAATAACACCCATCTGTTGGGTGTTCATGGTTGCCAGGTGAGTCATTGACAACTGTTTGAAGTTGGTGGTAGCTTTGTACTGACATATCACTCTGCTCTGATTGTGGTATTTCTTCTTGTCATTCAGATACTTGGCAGACCCTCCAACTTCAATCAGTCCACCCAGGAAACTGGCCTTCAGAGAAGCTTCAACATCCAGCAGAGAGGACTTGGATTCAATGGAATCAGATGTGGTTATTTCAAATTCACTGCTGTGATGAGAGCTCCTAACTGTGTTCTTTTGCAGAGTTGTTTCATCCCACAGTGTGAAACCTATAGACAAAGACAAAGACCATGTCCATCAGATATTTTGGTGAACAACACAGCATTAACAAAAATGTGCTCATTGTGTTGATAACAAATGTAATCCAAGCTGCAAAACGTATTTGCTGTTGCAAATCAGTTGTACATAAACATCATTTCTGGGAGCTGGGGTTGCCTCAGTTTCCAGTCCAGTGAAACATTGTTTTTCAGCCTTGTATTTATTTACTATTTGAACTATTTTATCTACCTTGTAAAATGATTTTGAAGTTCCTCTCAACAGACCTCAGACAGATATGTTGATACCTGTTAGTCTACATCAAGATTTACCTGGGATCAGTTCATCTCTCCGAGCATCGAACAACATTCCTAAAGTGAAAGGTCGGCCCAGTGCAGCCACTGCCATGTCATCTGAGGACTCCCTGTTGGTAAAAATTCAACAACGTATGTCAATGTACAACAATACAGCCTCCAACTATTGATCCAGGTATCTGAAATGAGACACAACTGTCCAACTGCTGCAGAGCAAAAACACACAGACTGTCAGCGAAGACACGTTTGTCCTCACCTGGTGAAGTTGTGGAAATCAGCTGAGTTGTGAGCGAGTCTTCTTGACTTCCAGCTGAATGTTGTGATCGGCTTGAAGCAGGTGTGTGATTGGAGAGCTGGCAGGACACACCAACACACACACACACACACACACAGATGGAGGCAATTTTAACAGTTGATCTTTAGTACACTGTTCAAGAAGCTCCTCTGAGGTTAACTCCACAAAATCCTCTACAGAGGCCTTTTTTTCGATCTAACAGTGCGGACTACTTACCAAAAACCATGTGCAAAGTGGTCCAGTTACACCAAACAAAACAACAGCCTCAACAATGAGTCATAAAACCCCGCTTAACT
This sequence comes from Enoplosus armatus, assembly GCF_043641665.1. NCBI lineage: Eukaryota > Metazoa > Chordata > Actinopteri > Centrarchiformes > Enoplosidae > Enoplosus > Enoplosus armatus. The sequence goes on along the minus strand of NC_092199.1, from coordinate 962,234 downwards.
AAGACCAGAACAAACTACCTACCTCACTCAACTCTAGTCTTCAGGCAGATACTGGCAAGAGGTATTTAATCACAAAAACCAGTGGGACTAGAAGCACCTGCTCTGCAGCCACTCCCGCAAATCCAGAGGTGCGGCCGAGTTTAAACCTCTTACCCACTTTCACCGCCACATATGAGACAACACCGTGGGTTCCTACGAGCCCACGGGATTAACAGTTCTTAAATGTAAAGCACATTGAGTTTCTTCGTAATTGTAATAACCTGATTTCTATCAGATATTTTGTATTTGTTGCTTTCATGTTAATGTGCATTAGATTTATTGTGATGTTTGTGCATCTATAATATCATTCAACCATATTACTCTGTTCAGACAGTGATCGTCATTTACACCTTAATAATAGTTCTTGTTTACTTTAGAGAATAAATGAAGGGGAAGGGTTTCATTTCCTTTTTCATGAGCTTCAACGATAAGCTTTATTGCTTCAACTAAAACAAAGAGTGCACTCAGGTTTACACAGACTAAAGATTTTAAAAGATTGCCCGGTCTTTCTGGTTTGTTTTTGTGTTTATTGTTCATATTGTTCATATCAGGTTTTCCTGTATGTTGAAGTGTGGAATTCCTGCATTCAGTTAATACAAGTGTGAAACTGAGATACTGTGTTTGTGTTGTTGTTTGTCTTTAGATGCCGTATAACGGAACTGGTTCATTCATATTTCTACGGTTCCTCTTTACAAAACTAACACGTATTTATTTTCCATCAACAAGAGTGGACACCGAATGCCATCAAATTTGACGTAACACTAATTCAACTTTCCAAAATCAGAAATACCAATTAAGAATCAGGCTCAAACTAATGCAGGTCCTCACTAACTGAATGGATGAACCCCCATTTTGTCATGAACTGGCTCACGTTGCAGACAAAGAAGGAAGAACACACGTTTGGTTTGAACAAAAGTGAAAGCAATTTATTAAAGTAAATTATTTACATAAACAAAGCAATATTACGTGTAATGTCAGTGAAATCAGCAGGTGTGTGCATGGTTTTATACTGAAAACTAACAACTGAGAGCTGAGAGAAAGAGGGACGACCTCTGCTGGGATTCTTCCTGAAAGTGGAGGAGAAAAGAGACCAAGCCAAGAGTAGGGAAGCGGGAGGGGTCGTCACAATTCAGATCTACATCAGGCTGCAGACCTTTACTGTACGTAACGGGACCAGTGAGAGACCTAAGGCTGCTGTCACTTCATCAGCATATTACCAAACTGGTCCAACATGTGAGACAGAAAGATCACAGATCAGCTGATGTAGTTGATGATCCTTGGCCATGTATCTCTGTGATATCCGGCCTTTAACATCTGAGACTCTGGATTCACAAGTTCTAGTAGAGATCTGACTGTTTCCAAACACACCAAATATTTCAGAATGAATTTTGTGAAAATGTGTCTGAAATGATTGACTGAATGACTAGTGTGGGTTTGAATATTTCACTGAGCTGGAACATGTTTCACAATATGTGTCGTACTGTAAGACTGGATTTTGTCAAATTTCACAACTTTACATTTGAGGGGCAAATCAAGAGTTTAAGGATCAATAAGTAAATACAATTATAATACAGATCTGTAGTTTGTTAATCCACATAGGTTTGAGTTACACAGTTACACAAAGCTTTAACAGCATCAGAAAACAAAGAAACACACAAAACAAGCAGACGTAACTCAATGCAAAGACATTACTCAGCGCTGCTTGATTCAGTCATTATTATCGAAGCAAAGCTCATTACATGGCTTCACTCCTTCTGTCAGCCCTCATGGATTTCAGCTCCTGCTGGGTGGTCGACTGACTTCCCGGCAAGGACGCCGCGTTCTCGCTGTCGCCTGCGTCCTGTCTGCAGCGCAGGGCGCGGGGCAGCGAGCTGCAGAGGGCCTTCCTGAACATGGAGCTGGAGAAGACGTAAATGATGGGGTCCAGGGCCGAGTTCAGGAAGTTCAGCCCCAAAGACACGATGGTGAGCTGGGTGAAAGTGTAGAAGGAGGCGCAGTCCCACGGGCGGTATGAGCGGATGACCCACACCCCGATGGTCGTCACCGTGGTGGGTAAGAAGCACACCATGAACACTGCGACGATGACGGCGCACACTCGCATCGCCTTTCGCACCTTGTCTTGTTTCCCCATCTGTCTCTCCTTCAGGAAGCTGGAGATCCGGATGGAGCAGAACATCAGCATGGCCAGAGGGATGACGAACTCCACCACCGTCAGGATCCGGTGCATGCCGACCAGGATGATGATGGCCCGCGACGCCTCTTTGTAGGAAGTGAAGAAGAAGCACTGGGTGTTGCTGCCGCTGCCCTTGATGTGGTTGTAAGCCAGCATGGGAACCCGAGGACTGATCACCAACATCCAGACGAACACTGACACAAACGCAGCCTGGCGCTTGGTCATGCGGTTGAAGCGGTGGTGAGGGTGGACCACCTGGAGCGAGAGGACAGTGATGATGCATCATTTTACAAATGAGTCAAAGAGCGGATGTCGTACTGTCATTGTATAGAGAACTATTTCAATTGTTTTTGAAATACTTTCAGCTAATGATTTCCACACACTCTCACTGGCAACACGTGATGTTCGGGTGTCGCTCAGGTCGGTGGGAGGTGTGCGCTGTGCAGTCAGCTTTTGTTGCCTGTAGCTTTGTGCTTATTATGACAAGAGTTTTGGTGTTATACTGTAATATGGAAGGCCTACTGAAGAACTGACTGATGTTTGACATGTTAAAATCATTTTCAGATTCATCATTGTAAGCGTGGACATGGCCAAAGTCAGCAAAATATTACAGTGCAATGTGTACTCTGTGTAATCTCCTCACCTTAAAGTAGCGGTAAATTGCCACCACAGTCATGAGTGCGATGCTGGCGGAGCGGTTGGAAAACATCAGGAAGAGGTTGATCCGGCACAAGCCATCTCCAAACACCCAGTGGCCCCTGATCAAGGCGTCGATCCTCAGCGGCAGACTCACTAAAGCCAGGAAGTCGGCAATGACCAGGTTGAAGAGGAACAGGTTGTTGGGGTTCCAGGCCTTCAGTTTAAAGCAGAAGATCCACAAGGCAACTATGTTTCCCAGCAGCCCCAGTATGACGTCAATGGTGAGGACTGGGGGCAGGATCACACCCTCCAGTTGAATCCCGACTGGTGGGCAGCCGCCGCCTCTGCCACCACCAGGGATCGGGGTCGTCAAGTTCAGAACTGTGGTGGTGAAGTTTTCATTTTGCTCTGATAGCATTTTGGCAAGTTAAATTTTTAAGTTATTAACTTTTGTTTTAAATGATTTAAAAATAAGATTATTTTTAGATGCTGCTATTAAAACAGTTGTGGGTTTGGTGGTTTAATAAGTAGGAGGAAAAGAGCTGTATGACTACACCGAGGAAGGTTTCAAGATTCAGGAAATTTACCACTTCCCGTTTTCACCTTCTTCCTTTTTTCTGTAGAATGAAGTCTGTGTAAAAAAGAAGAGAGCACATTTTGCCCATGAACCACTTTCACTTCTCCACAGGTCAGATAATAAGGCGTTTTGTACAAAACATGTGGAGTGACACGCAAGTCGAATGCACTCAATCTAATCTCTTATGAACATTTTAAGAATAAAAACATTTCATACAAAAACTAAAATATTAAAAGTGGATGAGTCTTGATTTAAGTTCTAGTTTAAAGATATAGTTTAATTTTAATGGAATATGATCTATTTTCAATTTAAAGTGCAGTTTCAAGGTAAATAAAATTAATTTACCAAATTCAAAAATACTAACAGCTCTAAACATTGAAATGCTTTCACAAATAAACTTGAAAATATTATACAGTATATAACCTTACAATCACATTGAACATCCTTCAAACCGCATTAGAAACCCATGCAAGAAAACGCTGTTTAACTCCACCAACCAAACTAATGCTGTGAAGTGTTTCAAATGTGTAAACTAACATTCATGAAACATTCATTACATGTACTTTAACATGTTGCACATCAAAGAGTTTCCTATTGAAGAAAAAATGATTTCTCATGAAACCCATTCATCATTGCACACACACAGATTAACACTATATACATTTACACACTCACTACACTGAATTGTAGTAATGTCCAGAACTCACCAGTCAGTCGTGTGAAAGGATTTCATTCATAAACTGTTGGAGGAAGGAATGAAGGGATGTACAACCTCTGTGTATTTATGTCTCTTACAGGAGGATGTTCCTGTGTGGCTGACTTCCATCAACCCTGTCGTCAAACAGTTACCACACTAGTACTAGTACAGGCAGTACACAACAGGCAGTACAGGCAGTACACAAACATAGTGACGTGTAAGATCAGAAATCCTGTGTGACCTTTCTCAAGACATTTCACCAGGGATGTGGCACTATTTTTAGAAGTTGAGGAGCTGAACAATATTATATATATATAAATTAATCTGTAGACTCACAACAACTCATAGTTTCATGAAATTCAAGCATAAAATCCACTTCCTGAACAGAATCAGCACAGATCTGAGCATAATTATGAGTTAATTATCTAAAGAAGCAATCATTTTTATTCTGTTAACTCGGGATGGAGCCTGTGCTTTCATTGCTAATGCTAAAGCTAACTTTTTTCTTCTTTTTTAAATTTTTTAATCTATTCTTTCCATCATGAAGGCCAACATAAAGAAAAAATAAAAAATGTCAGTAACAGCTGTTTTAGCCATAATAAAGACCAACATTCAGCTTAAACATCAAATAGTCACATTAGCTGCTAACTTTAGCCATAATAAAACATCAACACATTAAAACTTAACATTGAAGGAACTTTAGCCATCATGAAGGTTCATTTTAAGATGAACTGTCAATCACTTGGTCATCACAAAGGCTAAAATTTAGAAAATGGATCCCCCACATCTATTTTATTAATATTTAACATGAACTCATATTGTGTTTATAATTACCTCCATTACATCACAATGGAACATGGTGAAGTTTTTCTGGGTCATTAAGGGGTCACATTTCCTGTCATTGTCCCGACCGCCGTCGTCTTTGATGCGTCATTGCTGAGGCGCTGCAGGTCGGACGGTGATTGACATTTAGAAATGGGTTTCCTCTCTGGGTACAAATGTGCAAATGATCGAGGAAGTTTTGAAATCACAAGCTTAACGTTGTTGCTGTTGTGTGTGACGCGTCAGCATGTTGTCATTTTCCAGAGCTGGTGTTGGGCTTTTCTGTGAGTCCCTCAAAGTTACAACATGCTGCGACACTGTGGCTCCTTATTATTCCGTTTTTATATTACGTTTCCTCCGACACACAACCAGTTGAGTACAAAACTGTCTGCACTTAAAGCTCTAATTCAAATGAAGAGAAAACTGTTCATTAGCGACGACGGATCATTTTAATGGGTGGAAGCGACGTCGGCAACGAGAGTGTACCTGAAGATAAAAGGCCCCCAACAGATCCCTGAGGGGAGATTCACAAGCTACACAGCAGTATATCAAGTCATTCAAGTAATGAACACGCTCATGCATCAGTGTTTATAATACAATAACATATTCTGAAATGGGACATTGTGTATAAGGAGTACTTTTATGTTAATGCTTTCACTTAAGCAGGACTTTTACCTGTAACAGAGTATCTGTACACTGTAGTATTACTACTTTTACTTAAGTAAAAGTTCTGAGTACTTCTTCCACTGCTGATTTTAGCCGATAAAACACGTCCGGATCCGCCTTGATGCCGATAGACATCTGTGACTTCTAAAGCTGAAGTCTTCCTCTTCCCCGTCTTTCCCTCCCATCTGTCTTTTTAATCTCAAACGTTTTCCAGTGATGATTCGTTCCCTATTGTCTTCTCAGTCAAATGACATTTCAATTTCAACGTGTGTTTTACTGACAGCTTCACTGCAGTTTCCTCCCTGTAATGTTTACAGGTGACTTATCTTCCCAAACGCATTTCTGAGGCTCCAAAGAGGCAACAAGACATTTAAGCTCCTTCTGTGTTTTGAAGTGTAAGACTGTAATCTTTGAGCTGAAGGAGGGACACCTCCCCGCAGAATCAAGCCTTTCTACTTTCAACTCTTCTTCTGCAGCGTTTCTCTGCATGTGTGTGTCTTTGCAAGCGCTTATGTTGTGTGTGTGTGTGTGTGAGTGTGTGTGCGTGCGTGTGTCTTTGCAAGTGCTTATGTTGTGTGTGTGTGTGTGTGAGTGTGTGTGCGTGTGTGTGTGAGTGTGCATGTGTGTGTCTTTGCAAGCGCTTATGTTGTGTGTGTGTGTGTGTGTGAGTGTGTGTGCGTGCGTGTGTGTGTGTGCGTGTGTGAGTGTGCATGTGTGTGTCTTTGCAAGCGCTTATGTTGTGTGTGTGTGTGTGCGTGCGTGTGCATGTGTGTGTGCGTGTGCATGTGTGTCTTTGTAAGTGGTTATGTTGTGTGTGTGTGGTGTGTGTGCGTGTGTGTCTTTGTAAGTGCTTATGTTGTGTGTGTGTGTGTGTGTGTGCGTGTGTGTGTGTGCGTGTGCATGTCTTTGTAAGTGCTTATGTTGTGTGTGTGTGTGTGTGTGCGTGTGTGTGCGTGTGCATGTCTTTGTAAGTGCTTATGTTGTGTGTGTGTGTGTGTGTGTGTGTGCGTGTGCATGTCTTTGTAAGTGCTTATGTTGTGTGTGTGTGTGTGTGTGTGTGTGTGTGTGTGCGTGTGTGTGTGTGTGTGTGACGGACGGGTATCAGCATGGATTAGTGAGTAAAGGTAAGCGTGTGTCTCTCCCTGTCTAGGCGGATTCCCATCCCTCTCCGCTCCGCTCCAGTCTCTCACACACCGACCCCGTCTGAACCGCCTCCGCCGTCTCCTCTCATCCCGTCTCCTCCTCCGAAACCTCCCGCCGCCGTGTCATGGCGGAGCAACACTGTGCGCGTGTTCGTGTGTGACAGTGTGTGTGTGTGTGTGTGTGTGTGTTTGATTGGTTGGTTGGTTTTTTGTCTCAGACCGTCGTGAGATGCCATTACTCCCCCGGGACGCGGAGCGATTCGATGGGCTGTCTCTACTCTACTGGTAAGCTAATTCCCCTCCGCTCCTCCTCCTCCTCCCTTCCTCCCCTCCTTCCTTCCCTCCTTCCCTCCTTCCTTCCCTCCTTTTTGAAAACTTGCCTCCTTTAGGGTGTTTCTTACAGCTTCTGTTTTTCGCTCTCGGCTGCTGCTGCAGCGGTTCATGCGGGTCACAGACTTCAGAGGTGAACCAGGTTTACAGCCTGCTCACCGCAGATCCTCTGACTCTAAGTCCGCACGCATGTGCGCACTTCTGGGTCAGGCCTGTCTGAGGAGTTCTGCAGGGGGACGTGAGTCCTGCTTTACTTTTCCTCAACTGGATCCCAGAGGGACGTTTTGTGTTTCTACTCCATGTGTCGTTTACAGCTGGAGTTACTGGGTTTCTTTTGAACAGATTCTTATTTTACCTTCAACATCAGACATTTGTGGCTGTTGTCAGCTAGAAATCTTGTATCTCCAAAATGTTAACTTTTCAGTCTGAAGTCTGAAGAAATGTCCATATCCCACAATCAGTACATTAATGAAGGAGTCAATCTACAGTTCTAATAATTGATCAATCATTTATGTTAATACGCAACTAAAAATGTCAAACGCTCTGTTTCAGGTAAAGATTTGCTGCTGTTAATTGAACTACTGTGGATTTAGACTGTTAATGGCATAAAACAAGCAATGTGAAGATGTATTCACCATGTTTTACAATAACTGATTTATCAGTTAATCAAAACAAATAAGGGATAGACACATCAATAATGAAAATAATCATTAGTTGCAGTCTTACTGTCGAAGAGCATGTGACCCTTCGACTGATCCGAAGGACCAACAATGGAGATATGACAATATGAAATATGACCAGTGGTGGAAGAAGTACTCAGAACTTTTACTTAAGTAAAAATAGTAATACCACGGTGTAGAAATACTCTGTTACAAGTAAAAGTCCTGCATTTAAATAAGTAAAAATGAATAAAAGCTGGGAAAGGTGGAGCTCATTTCAGCTACTTTATATACTGCTGTATACTGCACTTCATCTATAACAATATATCATCATTTATTAGTGTATTTATATTTTGTTTTATTAATCTGGATCTGCAAAGTGACTAGTAAAATGTTGTAAGTGTAGTTGAGTAAGAAGCACAATATTTGCCTCCAAAATGTAGTAGAAGTATAAAATAGCATGAAATGGAAATATCCAAGTGTACTTCATCCCAGCAGTATAACTACAGTGTAACTCGTGGAAATCCTTCCTGCTGTAAAGTGGATACACTCGTTGAAGACAAGACAAAATATAAGTTCAGTTGTCTTCATTGCTGCTGGCATGGAGTGACTGTGGAGCGGCTTTAGCTGTAAAATGAATCAGCTCACTGACGATTGATCTTTTCTCATCCGATCACTCAGTGATCCTGTTTGAACTGAAGCTGCAGCAGCTTCTGTTTGTCACACAGCATCCTGTGACTGCTGATAATCTGTCAGCATACGGGTCCATCTGCATCACTCATCTCCATGAAAACATCTGCTGAGCTTTACCGCAGGGAGCCTCGTCTTTTTATTTTCCTCTCTTGTGTTTCGGCATCTTTTTTTTATTTGACACATGAATGTACGGGGGGGGGCAGTAAACAGACAGGAGGAGATTAAATATGTAAACACCTCACATCACTCTTCAGAGGGGGCTCTTCTTCACCATTATTTACCATAACTGCATTTCAACAAATAAACAAAAACATTGTTCGCTGTCGTACAACGAAAGAAAATAATGAACATTTTTTTAAATCTGTTGAATTCATAATTTGTCTTCTATGTAAATAATAATTTAAAACATTGATATAGCTTATATATTTACGCAACTCTACAAATACAGTATATGAGAATGTCTCAAGCTTTCAGTATCATGAGGTCTGAGCCTTCAGTTTGATTCATCAACTCAACCTGTAAAATAAACCTTAGTATCTGTCTGGAAGAGCGCTCTTCTTCTTCTTCTTCTTCTTCTTCTTCTTCTGCCGTGGTGATTTGAGAACTGGTCGGTGTTGGTTCATACTGGCCTGGTGGCTCTGCGGTGGTGTTAGTGTGCTCCCCCTGGCCTCCGGCCTGTGTGTGATGTTAATCACTTGCGGCAGGTAATGCAGATTATCAGGTATTAAGTGATCAGTTTAATTGCTCCCTCGTGTCCCAGCAGTTGGCTTCGCTGCACGTTGTCGTCTGTTTGTGGGGCTCAGAGAGCTGCTGCTGCTGTCAGGTTCTTCATGTGAAAACCAACATTTGTTTTGCTTTTGGCAGAACACGAAAAAAAACCACGAGGGACAGTGATGAATTGGATTCAGGTAAAAGCCAGTGCTAAATGTACTTAAAATATAAAAAGGGAAAGTATGTGTTGCAGAAAATTGGCCCCTGTCACTGATACAATAAATGAGTTTAGCTGCTCGAGGTGGAGCTAGCCTAACTATATACCGTTAGCTAGTTTTAACTACTTTATACACAGTTAGCTAGTTTAAATACTTCATACACAGTTAGCTAGTTTAACAACTTTATATACAGTTAGCTAGTCTAACTACTTTATATACCGTTAGCTAGTTTAAATACTTCATACACAGTTAGCTAGTTTAACTACTTTATACAGTTAGCTAGTTTAACTACTTTATATACAGTTAGCTAGTTTAACTGCTTTACATACAGTTAGCTAGTTTTAACTACTTTATACACAGTTAGCTAGTTTAAATACTTTATATACAGTTAGCTAGTTTAAATACTTCATACGCAGTTAGCTAGTTTAACTACTTTATATACAGTTAGCTAGTTTAACTGCTTTACATACAGTTAGCTAGTTTTAACTACTTTATACACAGTTAGCTAGTTTTAACTACTTTATATACAGTTAGCTAGTTTAAATACTTCATACACAGTTAGCTAGTTTAACTACTTTATATACAGTTAGCTAGTTTAAATACTTCATACACAGTTAGCTAGTGTAACTACTTTATACACAGTTAGCTAGTTTAACTACTTTATATACAGTTAGCTAGTTTAAATACTTCATACACAGTTAGCTAGTTTAACTACTTTATATACAGTTAGCTAGTTTAAATACTTCATACACAGTTAGCTAGTTTAACTACTTTATATACAGTTAGCTAGTTTAAATACTTCATACACAGTTAGCTAGTTTAACTACTTTATGTACAGTTAGCTAGTTTTAACTACTTTATATACAGTTAGCTAGTTTAACTACTTTATGGACAGTTAGCTAGTTTTAACTACTTTATACACAGTTAGCTAGTTTAACTACTTTATGTACAGTTAGCTAGTTTTAACTACTTTATATACAGTTAGCTAGTTTAAATACTTCATACACAGTTAGCTAGTTTAACTACTTTATATACAGTTAGCTAGTTTAACTGCTGCACAGTTAGAGGAGGAATGAAGGAAGAGAGCTTGATAGATAAGTTAAATCCCTGCCTACTTCCTCAGTTTGTCTCTAATGATATATATTCATACAATATACAGTATTTGGTTGTTGGTTGTGTGTTAAGATGGATAATGTTATTATTTCAAAATAAGCCTCTCCAGAGAGATCAGAGTGACCTCCGCTTCACCTTGGAATCTTTATTTGTCCACCTCACTGTACATTATCCCTTACATAACACACAGTATATGTGACCTGGTCACAGCTGCTGAATGAAACTACAGTTAATATGGTTCAGTTAGAGATGCTTAGGAATTGACCATTTATAGCAAATAGTTATATACTTTGATGGAGCTCTCAGAGAATCTGAGCGGCAACAAGGATTCTGTTGGGGAAATAATCTCCCTTATTAAACAGATGCATGAACATTAAATCTGTAATGGCTCAGCAGAGACAGACAGGAGAAGTTCACATTCACTCTGAACAAAACAGGCAAAAGTCAAAACCAGGCAGGCAGATGAAAACATGCAGACTTATCCAAAAGGGGGTCAGGCTGAGGGGCAAATGTCTGAAGGGCAGAACAGATGGCTGAACGATAACGTGGAAGCACGAAAGACAATCTGGAAAAGAATGAGTGGAAATGGGCCAATACTGCAGGGCTGAAGGGAAAGGGGAACAGGTAGGCGGGGGAGGTCAGGTGATGGGGAATGGTGGTAACAGGGCTTACTACAGGGCAGGATGGAGTGGCTGGATCTGAAATGACAGGAGAGTTAGCATGTGGCAAAGGCAGACAGCAGAAATGAGAATGTACGACTAAGAGTTGGCTGGAGTTGTGATAAAATGTTTTTAACAATGCCAAAAGCTTAGCACATAACCCCTGTGTTCCTGCCAGTCCCCATCACATGACCTATCCTGCCCACCTGCACACCTGTTCCCACTTCCCCATTAGCCTGGCAGTGTATATATTGGCCCATTCTAATGTGCTTGCTACTTAGTGGTCCAGCCTTAATCTCCTGCCTGCCTGTTTGTTGGACCTCTGCCTCTTTACCTGATCCCTGACTGGATAAGTTTGCCTTCTCTTACTGGCCCGCCTGGTATTGACCTCTGACTGTTTCAGGCCGCGTGTAAAACTGAACTTTTAACCTTACCTGGCTGGAGTTGTGCTTGTGGCTCCTCTCCTGGTTATAGTGAGCTGCTACAGTATCGTTTCCCATGCAGTTGGTACACGTAGAATTGTGTTCACTTACATAAAACCCACCGCGCTCAAACCGGCACTGTGCTGGTCGGGGTTTGGAGAACTCTCCAGACGTTGATCGGCTTATCTTATCAAGTATCGAATCAATAAACAAATAAAACTCAAACTCTAATTTATAAGAAAACACCTGCCAATCTCACCTAGTTGTGCTACACAACGCGGTGTGTAAACAAAGTTTGGCTAAAACCATGCCCAGTCCTAAAACCGCTAAACAAGTGAACACGTTCCAGGTCAACTATACAGCAGAAGCTAGTTAACATGAACAAAGAAGAACAGTGGCGGACTGCTCAGGTAAAATCACAGCCTCCCCGTTTGTCTGTTCCGGACGACTCTTGTCACTTCCTGTGCCTGGACACAAGCAGACTCTGGATTGGTGGACAAGGCTGATGATGTGGGACGGACGAGAGGATCGGAGGCAGTCTGGGAATGACAGTCCAGCGATCCCAGGAGGCTGCAGACGTCAGTCTGTTCTCGACAATAGATGCTGTGTCTACACAAACACTTTGACACACACACACATACGTAAGCATCTGAAACAAACTGTGCTCACTCCCGCTCGGCTCTGACGGTGAGCTGAGCCTCGGGACAGGACCAGCAGACAGCAGGATCATGTTAACCACGTCTGAGGAATCTCTTCAGCTTTAATCTGAACCTCTTCACCCACAAGTCTCTCTGCACACACACTCAGGCACCGTCGAGGATATAATGATTGCACTGTAATGTTCCTTTGATTGTTTTGGTCACAGTTTGTGTTGGAGCTTCCTAACATCCAGTCACCACACGGTTCAAACGCTGTGGCGACAGATTTCATTGGTTAGGAGTGGCTGGGTAGAGGAGGGAGGGAGGGAGGGAGGTAGGGGGGAGAAAATGACAAAATCCTGTGATGATTTGATTATTTTGTGCAGCAGAGCACCGAAGAGAGAGAGAGGCTTTGGATGAGGCAGGTTGTTGATATGTTTTTGAATCTGTGTTGTTTTTGCTTGTTGCCAGGACGATCATGGGCCCACACGGCATCAACCGAGCCGTACAGCGTCTGGAGTTCTGCGACTGCAAGAAGGGACTCGGTGAGCATCTTCCTCCTGACCTCTCTGACCTCTGAGTCATTGTTAGTGTTGTCTGACTGTGTTAAAATGTGGTGTGTCAAAAGTATCAACAGATCATTTGTTCTTTATTTGAGTTCTGAGGTTTTTTCAGCTTCAACACAAGTTTGCTCAGCTGAGCTCGTCTGTGCACAGGTGTGAAGATAATCGGAGGTTACCGAGAGCTGACAGGAGAAGAGTTTGGTATCTACATCAAGCGGGTGATAGGCGGTGGGTTGGCAGCTCTGGACGGTAGGTCGTTTTTTGGCATTATGTCAGATAGAGTTAAAGATAGAGAGTTATTGTTATTATTCTCCCTCACCAGGTCTAACTGTCTGTCTGATTGTCACTCTCTGTTCCAGGTCGGCTTAAGTCAGGTGACCTGATTTTGGATGTCAATAACATCAGTCTGATAGGGGTGACCAATGAGAGGTGAGTTTGACCTGTGCTGTGTCTGCAGGTATTTTAAAGTCGAAGACGTGCTAGCTGCGTGGCTCGAGGGATGGTGCCGGTCTGCCGGTCCTCCACTTTGGTCCAGACTGAAATATCTCAGTAACTATGAGAATGATTACCGTGATATGACACCAATGTGTGTCAGACATTCATAGCACAAAGAAGATGAATCTTAATTGGCGATTCCCTGACTTTTCTTCTAGTTTTCACTTATCCTGGGAAGAATTGGCACAAATAGACATTCACTCGCTCTGCACTGGATGCATCATCTGATTCTGGGGAAGACAGAGAAAAACAGGGCCTCTACATTTAGCTCAGTTTTGGGGTATAGATGTGGTTCGAGGTGTGATGAGAAGCAGTGACAGTTAGCAGCTTTGTGCTAGTGTTGGATGGCTCGGTCACACCAGCATTTAAAATGGTAAAGTTTCGAGGGGAAATCAATAAATTTTGATGGAATTGCCACAATCAGTTAATTAGCTTGCGGAGGCTAAGCACATCTGTGTGAATCCTTTGTGTCGAGGTCAGCTTTGGTGACAGAGCTAACCCTTCAGGGAACGGAGGGCCAGAGAATCCAAAATGGAGGAAGCTATCGTAGCTTATTAGCTGTGTGTCACCATCCGGTTATATTGAAGCTCCTCTGCATTTGTTATGTTTCTACTTTAATTTATTCAGTTTTGATCCGTATGTATGTGTCTAAACACTGTATGAAATGTGTCACATGATGATGATGACGTTACATCTCTGCTTCCTGATAGGGCGGTGGAGATCTTGAGGACAGCCTCGCTCTCTAATCACATGTCCCTGCTGATCGCCAGAGACGATGAATCCAGGTAAGAAAAGAAGAACTCCACAGGTTTTTACAAAGCTTTCTTTTAAATCTAAAATGAGTCCTATTACAGTAAGAACATTAAGGTGCTTGAGTTAACCACAGCTTCCGATCTGCTCATCAGCACAAATCCAACTTCAGTGGTGTTATGTCAACGTAAGACCACATGAAAACATTACATAACTAAACGAGCACTGGTAGCTCTGGTCCATCACGGCATCACGCTGCTGCCTTCATAAAGATGTTCTCAGAGGAATCCTCTTGAATTCTCCCAGACACCAGCTGAGGTTTCAGAGTACAGAGGAGAGGCAGGTCTTATTACCTCTACCACCACCTTTCTATTGAAATGAAGCTTGTCAGTAGTTTGATCCGTCCTTGGTGTAAACTCTGCGGTGAATGTGTGGCTGACAGGCAGCATCCTGCGGTTCACCAGCAGGAGGTAAACTGACCTGGCACTCTGCTGTCCCCTGTGCTTTTCCACGTCAGCCCGCCATGTCGAGACAAACGCGCAGTGACACAATAGGGACGCCGTGCTGTCTGACAGCAGGGCCTCTGCTCAGGAAAAGAGCTCCTGACGATCAGAGAAGCAAAGCAACACAGAGATCAGCAGAAACAACAGCAAGCAGGCTCCGTTTCCTGGTTGCACTTTTTGCCAACATGACCAATCCCACCTGTGCTTGTCAGCCGTCAGCCTTTTTTAAAGCAGAATTTAGCTTTGTTAAAATGTCTTTCTCTCAGCCCAATATCTCGATTCCCCAACTCATGATTATATCCAATGACAGCGCTCAGTACCCAGGCGGGCAGCAGTGTATCCTGTAATAGTCCCATCGAATGGAACTGCTGTGTTTCAGTTCCCAAAACAAACACAGTCCATACACAACCAGTGTGTGAAATATGAAGGGGTTCAGGTGGTTTCTGACCATTTCATCAACACCTAGTACCCCCTGAAAACCTCAGAAATTATTTATTAGAAGTGAAACAATTTGTCTGTTAATTGATTAGTTGATTGACAGTAAAATAATCAGCAACTATTTTGATAATCGATTAATTGTTTTAGTAATTTTTCAGGACAAAATGGTTGTGAGGATTTGCTGCTTTTCTTTGTCATATTTTATTTTTCTTTGTGATAGTTAAGCACATTTCTTTCGGTTTGAGACAAAACAAGACATCCGACTTTCACTTTAGGGAATTATGATGGACATTTTTCTCTAAATTCTGGTATTTTATAGATCAAATGATAAAGATAAATAAAATGTTGAGATGGTGAAAGATGCGTAGCATCAAAAATCTGAAAAAGCTGATCTTAGTGGTGCTGCCTAGCAACAGACATGTAATGGTAGTGCACCTGTCGTTCACTGCGTGGTACTCTGGTTTAATTGGTCACCTGCTTCTTTCTGATTGTCAAGGCTAAAAGAATCTATATTGGTAGAAGTGGGTTGTCATGTGTAACACACATTATGCATTGATGAATCTAGACTTGACAAAGAGGTGTGACATGGTGAGTAAAAAGAAAGATGATGATGGGTTTGTCTTCAGTGACGGACAGAGATGGAGGGAGGAATGTTTGGAGGCGTCAGAGCAGATTCAGTGATGAAGGTGATTTGAGTGCGACCTGCTGACAAAGTTCCCAGCTTACAGCGACTGTGTTGTTGTGACTGCAGAGGAAAGGTCGTGCCACCTCCAGCAGAGAGAGGAGTCCTGCCATTTTCATCCTGATTATTATGAAACAAACCAGCCACGTGTGTGTGTGTGTGTGTGTGTGTGTGTGTAGAAGCAGCTTTGTGTCGGCACGTCTGATATTCACCTCGATTGTTGCAGCGGTTTGTTTCACACTTAAAATAAATGACGATTATTCTGTGCAGCTGCTCCTGAGCGGGACAGCGGGTCACAGCGAGGACACCGTGATGAAATCATGCAGGGGGGATTTGGTTCTGGTGTCCTCACAGGTTCACTGGATAAAAACAGAATAACAAACGTGGAGGCGAAGCTGATGGAGTTTTGTGAGTTCAGGATGCTGAATCCGATGGAGCCTGGAGTTTAGAAGCTGTTATCCACTCATGCACAGTTTGGTGAATTCTCTGGTAATTCAGGAGCCAACAGTCATCACTTCTCACGAGTTTGTTTTGTGTCTGTTCATTCATCCAACAACTTTGTTCAGCTGGAGCCTCAATACATGCAAACCAGTGATACACAGGTATAACGCAGACACACAAACATCAACTCAACCATGAATATTCATTTCTTTCAGAGTGAAATCATGCCAATGTCTCCATTTGGTCTTGATCTGATAATCACACTCAGCTGTAATCAATCTGCATTAATGATGAAGTCTTCGGTTTTTAACTGTCAGCCTTGTCAAGTTGTGAAGTTTTAAAGACTTTACGGATGATGGTGGTTTTGACATTTGTGTTACCAGAAACACAACAAATGATAATGTTTTGTCACTTAAAATGAAATAAAAAGTGTGTGTTGAATCCGAAGGTCAGACAGGTGATCGGTGATCAGACAGATCCTGTTTAAAAGGCATTAACAGCCGATCCAGATCAGACAGTGATGGTGTGGCAGTGACCTCAGGTTTCCTCTGCGTCCATGTGAGGGAGACAAACACTCACAGATCTGCTGCTGTCCTCAAATCATCCACCACACTGTAAACATAACACATCACATGATTTACTGTTCGGGTGACCAGCTCTCCAAAATAAAAGGCCTGATGGTGAAGAAGAGTAGAGTTTAGTTTCACAGGTGGAAATGTGTTCATGTTTTTAGGTCAGTTGATGAAGGAAAATACAGAAAGAGGCAAACAAATACAATATTTCATGTACCTCATTTTGAATGTAATGTAAATATAATATATACAGAACGATAACTGTAGTGTAGAAAACGTAAAATACTGTCTTTTCAAATATGTTGTAGGGAAAGAAGAAAGATCCTTGTTATCCTTCATTAAACCGAGTTCATTCTGCACGCTCAGTATTGGTGGTTTATTAGGCTGGTGTTCACTTGATGTCTAATGATTTCACTGGTATTTTTACATTATGATACTGAATACTTCTTCGGGAATACTGATGTTTACCAAAGTCCTGTTAGTTGTGAAAAAGCGTGTGTGTGTGTGTGTGTGTGTGTGTGTGTGTGTGTGTGTGTGTGTCCTTCAGGAGGGAGTTTGCTGAGCTGATGGAAAAGTACGGCTCCAATAACGTCACAGCTTCAGGACGAATCTCTCCCACTCAGCTGTCCACAGGTAATACAGACACATTATACTTCTACACTTGTGAGGACCCTCATTGACGTAACACACACTTAATAGATGTTTAAAGTCTAATTTGTCCCCACAGAGATAGAAATATGAGACACTTCTTCTATCATTTTATTCTGCGTCTCTCTCACTCTTTCTGATTTTCGTTTCATGCCACAGGAAGAAGTCTGTATGATCACTAACATTATGAAAACGATCTGATTGAACCTGTGTTGCCATTTTTCTCTTCATCCCATCTTCCTCCCTCTCTCCTCCTCCTCCTCCCTCCACCTCCCTCCCACTCTCTCCCACCTCTTCCTGCTCACCTCTCTGCTTTCTTCTTCTTCTCTCGTCTGTGTTCAGGGAAGCTGACAGACACCGCCTCCTCCTCCTCCTCTTCCAGATCAGAGAGCCCCCAGCTCCTCAGTCCTAAAGAGGGGGTCACCGCCTACACCCATGCCCCCCCTTACGCCGCCAACCCCCCCTACACCATGCACACGCCCACGCACGCCTTCAGGTAGGCAGGAGGCACACGGCTGCAGCAGATTTCAATCTTTATAGAAATAACTTCTGTGGTCTCTTGGAGTCTCTATGTGCTGGGAGTCAGTCTGGGTCCAGGTGGGTCCACCTGATCGATTATAGACTTCTACTCCTGTGATTGTACTGCTGTAACTACACTGCTGTAACTACACGTGTATCAATCATTTACATGCATTAGTAATGCATGCATGCAGTAAATAAAGAGTTTCTCTCTCAAGGTCTTTTTTGGTCTTTTTAGGAGGTGGTTACATAAAACTGTTAAATCGTATTTCTGCTGCATGGGAACACCAGCAACAGCTAAAAATAGTGAAAAGCATCTTCAGCAATTTCACAGAGAAGTGTAGGAAGACCAGAGAGAGAGAGAGAGAGGAGGAGGAAGAAGAGGAGGAGGAGGAAGAGGAGAGTTAGAGATTATGTCACAGTGGGATTGAATGTGAGCGGCAGCGTAGCTTTGTGGTTTTTAATCATGCTTAGTGTCATCCTCTCTCTCTCGCTGTCTCTCTCCCCAGTGACAGTGTCATTCAGTTGATATGCGTTGCCAAGGGAACAGGCCTGGGGCTCGTCATCAAGGGCGGAGCTAACCGCGCAGAAGGACCAATGGTGTTCATTCAGGAAATAGTGCCTGCAGGAGACTGCCAGAAGGTCAGCGACCTCCCTGAGTCATATCATTGAGACTTCATATCCTTTGTGCTTCATTTAATTAAATGAAAACAGAAATAAACAAACTCAAACTGGCCTTTAAAAGCAACAACAACACAGCAGTTACATTTAATTCAGGCTAATTCAGGATTTAGAAACAGTTTTTGCAGCGTAACGTAAGAACGGGTTAATAAAATAAAAAAAAGAAACCAAATGTTTAACTTGAGATTGAAAGTTCATTCCTGATTTTGGAAACGGCAGGTGACAAAGATCAAACCACTGTCATCAGAGGCTACTGGTAGAGCTGCAGGCTAATCACTCTGAAAATAGTACTTCAAAATAAAAGTGGAAATTTGCTAAACTTCAAAATAAATGTTTTAGGCAAAGTTGACAAACCCACTCAGAATGGAAACACTAATCTATGAGACTGAAGAACATCCATTCTACATGATTGCAGCTCTGCTTCTCCCTCAGGTGATTATGCCAAATTAGTTTTTGATTGCCTTGAAAATTGGGTGTGTTTACTTCCTGGTTTCTATCTTTAATACCCGACGGGACTCTTGAGTGTCTGAGCTGGTGATGCTTCCTCCTCAGTGGTCCCTCTAACCTGTGCTGTTCCCCAAGGCTCCACTCTCGGACCCTGTTAGGTTTCGGTTTACGTGCTTCCACTTGGACATATCTGTTATGTAGACGACACCCAGGTTTATGTTCAAACTTGTTGTTGTTCACTTCCATTATTTAATATTATTTGTTAATGATTATTTGCTTCTCAGATGTGAAGTACTGAAAGTCTTTTTCCAGCTTAATACAAATAAATCCAAAATAGTTTCATTTGGTCTACACCACAGAACAGGCTCAGCTTTTTGTCCAGCCTGAAGCCAAACATTCAAAAATGCTCTCTTCTTGTGTCGATCTCAAAAAGGTCATACTGCATTTATTTCATCATGTTTAGATTGTTGGAAGTTCATGTACTTTGGGTTCTGGCAAACTCCAAAGTCCCGCCTGTAGCTGGTAGAAAATGCAGGTTCTACATTTTTACTAAAAAAGCCATAATGTGCACCAAAGTGTTGAGATGTAAGAATCAGAAAAGGTTGTACCCGAAATGTTTCTGTGTATTTGTGCTGTTTCAGGACGGCAGGCTGCAGGTCGGGGACCAGCTGGTGTCCATCAACAAAGAGTCCCTGATCGGAGTGACGTATGAGGAGGCCAGGAGCATCCTGACTCGCACCAAACTCAGGTCCAACACCTGGAGACAGAAATTATTCAAGATACAAACCAAACAAGAAGTTTGGCTCTAAAATAAGTTGCTCCAGAATAAATGTGACAACAGCTATTTGTAAATGCATGTTTAAGTTTGTGTGTGAAGTCATTTCTAAGTCAACAAACAATCTTAAAGTGATTATACATCCGTATATAGTGTGTGGCCCATTTACACCATCAGCATTTCAATGTTTTTAATAGGTCAAAAATATGAATTTAAGTCTATATTATATAACATGTATATATATATATATTAAATGTATGGTCCTTATGCATCTACAGATGTGAAATAAATATAAGTTAATGATAATAACAGAATAAAGACGTTTCATTGCTTTCTGTGTTACATATTTGTGACAGAAAGGGCTCATGGGAAATGTGGTCTTAATTTCAGGACAAAAGCTGCTGATGCTCTCGATATTACGGTTCAGATGAAAATGATAAATGTGTGTTTTAAAATCACATTTTAAAACCACTGCTTGTCCCGTGTGTCGTAGACCGGACCCCACGGTGGAAATTGCCTTCATCAGGCGGAGATCGTCCTCCAGCTCCAGCAGCGGACCTCACAGTCCCATCTCCCTCCAGGGATGCGGCGGTGGATGTGGACCCCAGGCGAGGCCCCCAGGGCTGGGTGCCATGCCCCCACAGCCTACCGTGGTCACCAAGATCACCTCCAGCCGGAACCCTGCCTCTGAGACTCTGCCAGCGGTCAACGTCAGTCAGGTGGGAGGTTCAGTGCAGCCGAAGACTCTACTGGTTTTGTCCTGAATAAAGACAAACCGACTTTGCTGCACCTACAGCCACGATGGAGGCATGGCTAAAGATAATTCTGAACATTTATTAATAAGCTGTAAAGAATGATATGTTACACAACCTCTGTAATGACAGAGGGATCAGACCATCAGCACATCCGTCACCCTCTCACAGTACTGAGACGAGGTCATGACACACATGAACACACTCTTATCAAACCGTTATTAATATGTTGTGTTAATGTTTGCAGGTGCGAGTGTCTCCAGCCAGAACAGAGACACGAGTCTCCTCCCCGCCAAAGAGCGACAGCATCACTGAAGCAAACCCAGGTATGGATTAATAATTATCTAATAATTAATAAAGATGTACTGCTGCTGTGTGAACATGAGATAAACAGCTCTCCAGTCGCTGCCATTAGACCACCGGAGAAGAAGAAGAGGACAAACGAGATGACGTCATTAAAGAGCTCCAGTCGAAGCTCAAACGATGGAGAACCATGTGGAGAACCATGTGGAGAACATGATGGAAATATGACATCTGTGTTGTGAGGAAGGTCACAGCCTCCTCATCGCTCCACACAGATCTGATGTTTCCAGCTCTTCACTTTAAGTCACAGCTTGACCCCAATCTTTGTAGCTGCAGTCTTAAGGGCCATCAGCCAATCATAGGCCAATCTGACAGGGTGGGGTCCGGGTGGGGCACAGGGAATATACCTCTATGTATTTACATCTGCTTCTATATGTTTTATGTCAGGATGTCATACAATATAACAACAGTACTAATATATGCAGACACATGAGCTGCTGTAAACTGTGAGCAGTCCTGATGGAGGAGGCAGAGTGAGGGACAGATGGCGTGTGGTTGGCTGCCTGTCGGAGGAGGAAGTAAGGCAGGCGGGAGGTCTGGCCTACGATTGGCTGAGGATGGGAAGCATCATCCCGTCTCTGTGTGTGTGCGGGACCCTGAGGTCTTCCTCCATGTGTGCATTCTTGTGGATCGTCGTGTTTGACGTCTGGCGTCACACCTGAAGACTGACATGTGGTTCCGTTACAGACGGAGGAGGATGAGGGTGGATAAGGGAACCTCCAACATTCACCGGGAAACCAGTTTGTAGGAATATTTGTAAAGCATGGAATGTGGGAATCATTCGGGATGAATAGATTCTGTACTATCCACGGCCCAATACGAGTCCGGGACGTCTCTCTCTCTCTTTTGTCTTCTTCACCAAACCAGGTGCTATATGTGTCCCTTATTTTGATCTGTTATAACATTATGGTTGGTCATGATTTTATTCAGTCCAGCAGGGCTCAAATGCAACATGCTAAAACAAACCAAAGACAAAAGAAGACAAATCCACACAATAAACTTCTGAACCACTTCCTGGTTCATCTTGGACCTTCAGTGCCGAGTGTGAACTCTCTGACCTGAGATCTCACCTAAACAGGAAACTCGTGCTTGACTTCATCAGTCTCACAGGCAGATTGCAGATAATCTGAGTGATTGTTCACATGACAACCTGCAGTGCCAACAAGGGTTTATTGCTCAGCAGTTAAGAACCTGCCCCTCCTCCAGGTGACACATGTGATTACAGGTTCCTAGCTTGTTTTTGTCTTTTCAGGTGTTTAATATGACAGATATGTCTGGAGGCAAAGCCAGCAGATTTAACACACACGCACACACTGTGCTGGCATTAACTGACACTCCCACAGGTGTCAACCTGCACGGGATCCAGCATCTACTTCGACACAATGAAGCTGAAAATAATCCACAACCCATTTATATTCCTGCGTACACGCTCCTGCACATGTCGTCTGTCCAAGTGGAATAAATCTGCATGTGACGTGACAGAACGTGTGAAGAATAAACGTGATAAAACGTGATCAACATCCTGCGAAGGAAAATGTTGGTTAAAACTCCAATAGATCCAAAAGATCTGAACTCCTGTTCAACCAATGATTCTGTCTGTCTGTCTGTCTGTCTGTCTGTCTGTCTGTGTCCAGTTTGACTCAGTGAACCACAGAATCAAATGTTTAGTTTTACTTTAAGCGCAAATAAAGACATGATGGTGATGTTGGCCTCTTTGATGCAGCCACGTTGTGTCGTCTGATCAAGGCAACATGTTTCATGTCTGTTGTTTGCTGATGCACATGTTCATCATCAGCGTCATGTAATAATCAGATCTGTCTGTGTCTCGTCTCTAGAGTGTGTCAACAGTCAGCCTCCTCAGAGGAGCTGCTCCCTCAGCACCAGCTGTCGCCTCAAACTGGAGAGGCTGGAGCAGGTGTGTGTGTGTGTGTGTGTGTGTGGTTACACTAGAACTGTATTTTAAACATGATAAATTAATTGGTTAACAAAAAATATATTCAGAGCTATTTTGATATTTGATGAAAAGCTTAGATAACTTATTAAACAAAAACATTCTCTGGTTCTCAAATGTGAGGATTTCCTGTTTTCTTTGTTTATATGATTGTAAATTGAACATTTTGGGGGTTATAAACTGTTGGTCGGACAGAACTTTAACAGGACATTTTCACTATTTGCTGTTGTTTTAAAAAAAAGATTGACAAATCGGTTAATATTGAAAATAATGGTCCGTATGTTATGTCACAGTGTCGATCGTCTCAACAGTGTCACCGAGCTTAAAGCGGAGATACAGGGTTTTCATTGGATAGTGACAGTATGTCTGTGGCTGTTTGTCAGTGTTTGTTTCAGGGGCGTCACCACTGAGCTGAGTGTGTATTGATCTGTGTGTGTGTGTGTGTGTGTGTGTGTGTGTATCCAGGCTCTGGATCTGCTTGGTCTGAAGCCCACAGAGGCTCAGAGGCAGGCGCTCAGGTCCAGACTACGAGCTGATCCAGCAGGGACGGTGGCCTTGACAGGTAAGACCCCACTTCACCCCCCCCCCCCCTTTAACAATAATATGTTGTTATTATTGCTGTGTAACTTAATCCATAATAATACATCATCATTTATTAGTTGATTTATATTTCTTATTAATAATCTGAATCCTCAAAAATTTGTTCATTCATGTCTCCTGTCTTTAAGGGTAAGGAAACTTGTACATACTTGTACTGTACAGTGCAGTACAGTAAACACTTCTCAGTATCTTTGTGTAACCTGTGTGTATTTGTCTTGACAGATTTGGAGAGCCTGATCAGGGAGCTGTTCCAGCCTCAGCTGGAGGAGTTGACCGTCACCCAGCTGGGGTCAAGGTTCACATCTGACGACCTGTCCAGTTTGTTGGAGTCCCCCACAAACCCACTGGTAGGAGCTCACTGCAGCAGTGACCTATAATAACACAGTGAACAGCAGCATGCGACTCACATGACTGTTCACATGAGGTCTGAACCAGAACCAGGAGTCTGTTGAGGAACATTTTGATTCCACTTATTGATTCCTGAGAGACTTCTCAGTGCAGCAGGAAGAACAAAGAAAGCAGGAGATCAGATTTTTATGTAAACATGACATTATTCTCACAGCCACAGCGAAGGCTCTCAAACGTGGTCAATAAGAAAGAAGGAAATACAAGGAAACCTGCTGAAAGTGAGTTAGTTTTCCTTAGATTCAGTCAGAAGCAGAATGTAAAGATCAGATCATCAGCTGGTGTGATGTGTTGTTTGCTGGCTCGGACCACTCGATGTGGACGCTTCAGCATCGACCTGTTGGCGCGTGAGGCGGCCTATCAGCTGGGTGTAAAGATTTCCTCCACTGCCGGGGTCACGCAGTGTCAGAGCAATAATCAATCGCAGAGCAGGAGAATCTGTTCACCCTGGAAAAATACTTTCTGCATAAGCATCACTTCTTTCTCAGTAAGACGTGAGTCTGCACATTGGATTGGATGAAGTCCTTTAAAGTTATTGAGAAGTCCTTGAAGTGGATAAACAAGGGTCCTTTTTTTAGTTTATGTTTGGAGCAAAGTCTTCAAAATGAACCGAAACACACAGGTTTACCCTCAAATATCAAAATGTCTATTAAGTCCAGATTAATTTAACCCCAAAACTTCAAACAGGAGAGGTTAGGATCAGATCTGGGATCAGATTTAGGGAGTTTATTAGACGGCGGCTCCAAAGGATTTTGTATGACTTTGAGGATGTTTATGTTGTAATTAAAGAGTTTTTAATATCAACTTTGTGTGTGTGTGTGTGTGTGTGTGTGCAGCCGTCACTGTCAGACTCGGAGGACCTGGAGGAGATGGAGAGGCTGAGGAAGGAGCACATCGAGGCTCTGAGGGAGATCAAGAGGCTGCAGGTAAACACACACACACACACACCAGGATGTTCACTGTGACTCCACATCGCTCCACCCGGGGCGACATGTTTGCTCTTGACTTGTTTGTTTGTTT
This sequence comes from Enoplosus armatus, assembly GCF_043641665.1. NCBI lineage: Eukaryota > Metazoa > Chordata > Actinopteri > Centrarchiformes > Enoplosidae > Enoplosus > Enoplosus armatus. The sequence continues at coordinate 937,431 of NC_092199.1, read as the reverse complement.
ACTTCCTGTTTGCTGTTCTTCAGGAGCAGCTGGTTGAGTCTCAGAGAGTTCACCATCAGATGGAGGAGGAGCTCAGCAAGGTCAAACAGGTGAGTCACACCTGCTGCAGGTCACTCATGTTGTTGAAGTACTGCATTTAAGTACTATCTGAAGGTACTTCACCTCAGACTGACTTTAGAGAAAGAGATGTATAAGGTGATCAAATCTCACTACAGGCTGAACGAACCTGCGGCTAAAAAGCATTTCATCTCCTGCTGAAGTAGAGAACTCCTTCTCCAGATCCTTTGTGAACAACAACAACAACAACAACAACAACAACATTCATAAAGTGTAATTCATGTTGGTGCTTTCAGGACGTGTTGAGCTGAGCAGTGGGTTTGTTGTGTTTCTATAGTTGGTCTCATCTGGTGGGAGTGTGTGTGTGGGCTATTGAAGGGGTGCTTCTTTCAGAATAGATCAGCAGGTGAAGCCTGTGCACACACACACACACACACACACACACACTTACAATACATACACAAACACTTTAACCAGCAGTTAAAGACCAGCCAAACTCACCAGAGCTCAGCTTTCCTTCCTTTATTCCTATTGTTGTGTGTGTGTGTGTGTGTGTGTGTGTGTGTGTCTGTGTGTGTGTGTGTGTGTGTGTCTGTGTGTGTGTGTGTGTCTGTGTGTGTGTGTGTGTGTGTGTGTGTGTGTGTGTCTGTGTGTGTGTGTGTGTGTGTCTGTGTGTGTGTGTGTGTCTGTGTGTGTGTGTGTCTGTGTGTGTGTGTGTCTGTGTGTGTGTGTGTGTGTGTCTGTGTGTGTGTGTGTGTCTGTGTGTGTGTGTGTCTGTGTGTGTGTGTGTGTGTGTGTCTGTGTGTGTGTGTGTGTGTGGTGTGTGTGTGTGTGTCTGTGTGTGTGTGTGTGTCTGTGTGTGTGTGTGTCTGTGTGTGTGTGTGTGTGTGTGTCTGTGTGTGTGTGTGTGGGAGGTTGAGGCGGACTCGTACAGCAGCAGGCCTACAGTGGGAGGAGTGTAAGGCCACCATTGAGTCTTTTTTTGGGCTCCTCCTTGTGTTTGTTGTGATTCACAGCTGAAGGGTCTCAGCCTCTCTGACTCCCACTCTCCTGCCTCTCAACTTCTATTCTGTTGCATAAACCGATCAATATCTACATTTAGACGCAGCTAACAGATGTACTGCAACAACAAAGACTCGGCCGGGACATTTCCTATCTGTGTTTTGGACCTGAGGAGTAGAAACGGAGGGATTCACTTCATGTTCAGACTTTTATTTTGCTTTCATGTACTTCCTGCAATTATTTTTTTTAAAATTAGCTTTTTAAAAGTAGTTAAAACTAGCTAAGTTTATATAAAGTAGTTAAACTAGTTAATTGTATATAAAGTAGTTAAACTAGCTAACTGTATATAAAGTAGTTTAAACTAGCTAACTGTATATAAAGTAGTTTAAACTAGTTAACTGTATATAAAGCAGTTAAACTAGCTAACTGTATATAAAGTAGTTTAAACTAGTTAACTGTATATAAAGCAGTTAAACTAGCTAACTGTATATAAAGTAGTTTAAACTAGTTAACTGTATATAAAGCAGTTAAACTAGCTAACTGTATATAAAGTAGTTTAAACTAGTTAACTGTATATAAAGCAGTTAAACTAGCTAACTGTATATAAAGTAGTTAAACTAGTTAACTGTATATAAAGTAGTTAAACTAGCTAACTGTATATAAAGCAGTTAAAATAGCTTACTGTATATAAAGTAGTTTAAACTAGCTAACTGTATATAAAGTAGTTAAACTAGTTAACTGTATATAAAGCAGTTAAACTAGCTAACTGTATATAAAGCAGTTAAACTAGTTAACTGTATATAAAGCAGTTAAACTAGCTAACTGTATATAAAGCAGTTAAAATAGCTAACTGTATATAAAGTAGTTTAAACTAGCTAACTGTATATAAAGTAGTTAAACTAGTTAACTGTATATAAAGCAGTTAAACTAGCTAACTGTATATAAAGCAGTTAAAATAGCTAACTGTATATAAAGTAGTTTAAACTAGCTAACTGTATATAAAGTAGTTAAACTAGCTAACTGTATATAAAGCAGTTAAACTAGTTAACTGTATATAAAGCAGTTAAACTAGCTAACTGTATATAAAGCAGTTAAAATAGCTAACTGTATATAAAGTAGTTTAAACTAGCTAACTGTATATAAAGTAGTTAAACTAGTTAACTGTATATAAAGCAGTTAAACTAGTTAACTGTATATAAAGCAGTTAAACTAGTTAACTGTATATAAAGCAGTTAAAAAAGCTAACTTTATGTAAAGCAGTTAAACTAGCTAACTGTATATAAATCAGTTAAACTAGCTAACTGTATATAATTTAACTACTCAGATCATACTTTTACTTGAGTAAATGATCTGAGTACTCTCCAACCGTGTTAGTATTAGCCTTTTTCTAAATACTGGATAGTTGACCTCTTCGGTTTGTAGTATTTGAATGAAACAATCTGAAAAGAGAACGGGTTTAATGCACATCAGTAGATCTGCATTATACTCTCGTCTCCTGCATGAACTGACTGTTTCCTCACTGCCCTGCGTTATTATAAACTATGATGAAGTGGTCATGGATCACAGCATCACTCCCTCTTCCTCTCCGGCCAGTTTTCATGCTTGATTTCCGTCCTCTTGACTGTGTAGTTGCTGTGGCTGCTTTGACAAACAGTATGTTGGTGTTCAAGTTTGCTATCTCTTGTAGTGTAAAACAATCTAAAATTGGTGTAAAATGGTGTTAATAACTAGCGGATATAAATTACCTGACATCATTATATAGACTGACCCCCCAACTCTGTTTGTCTTGTAGGGTCCCTAAGCCCAAACAAAAGGCGTGTTGTTCAGCCCTGTTGACAGACTTGAATGTAGATATCAGACAGTTCTGCAAAACACTGGATTTATCTTCAATGCCTTTAAAATTCTTGATTTCTGCACGTGGCAACCATGGTTAGGTTAAAGTTAGGGAAAGGTTAAATAAAATGTTAAATGTCAAATGTTAATTGAAGGTATAAAAAAGTGATTATTGGACTTCATCAGTTGACAAACACGACTCCACATGAAGGATCATGTTGCTCGAATCATGTTGCTCGAGGACACAAAAAATCTATTATTGTAGGTTAAAGTCTAAGTACAGGGAGAGAGTACATTTACATATAATGAAGTCAGTACAAGTGATTCAACTTTATTTAGATATAATAAAGTCAGTACAAGTGATTCAACTTTATTTAGATATAATAAAGTCAGTACAAGTGATTCAACTTTATTTAGATATAATGAAGTCAGTACAAGTGATTCAACATTATTTAGATATTTATTTAGATATAATAAAGTCAGTACAAGTGATTCAACTTTATTTAGATATAATGAAGTCAGTACAAGTGATTCAACATTATTTAGATATTTATTTAGATATAATAAAGTCAGTACAAGTGATTCAACTTTATTTAGATATTTATTTAGATATAATAAAGTCAGTACAAGTGATTCAACTTTATTTAGATATAATGAAGTCAGTACAAGTGATTCAACATTATTTAGATATTTATTTAGATATAATGAAGTCAGTACAAGTGATTCAACTTTATTTAGATATAATGAAGTCAGTACAAGTGATAAACAGAGCGCAGGATCTCTTGGCTGTGGGAGGTTTTGATCTGAAGCACCTGTCAGTGAGGCTTTCAGGTTTCTGAAGAAGTCAAAGTCCAGCTGCCTTCAGAAACACTCAGTTTAAAATGCCTTTTGTCAAAAGTAGTAATGCGCTGTCCTGAATAACCTAAAGTGCATTTAATATCCTTCCCTCGGAGGATGGCTTTTTACCAGCACTGTCGTGGCTTTCAGTAAAATCAGCGGCTTACAGACGGAGACATTACATTAGTATTACATAACAGCCAAACAGAGCCAGAAACCGCCGTGAATGCAAATATGAACGTCATTTCTCAGTGAGCTCAGGAGCAGAAAAACCTCCGACTGTCGGGTTGAGGATGGAAAGCGGACCAGCCGCTGCTCTTTTGTTCTGCCTCTCACTGCCAGACTGTGCAGCTTGTGCACAGCGAGGGATTTTTCTTCCATTATGTTGCCTTTTCTGGAGGGCTGGAGGGCTGGAGGGCTGCTGGCAGAGGGGAGGCGGTTGACACGCGCTCTCATTACAGCTGGAGGTCAGGCCTCAAGATGGGGGACCTCTCAGGGCCCACCAGACCCCCTGAGGCCACAGCTGGAGTGAAGATATCTCATGCAGGGATCCATTAGTTACCCAACAGACCACACACACACACACGTCCATACTCGGTGCACACACTCCATCAGCTGGGCTTAAAATCATCGAGAATTAATTTTAACACTGTGGCGTACACACACATCATGTACACGTGGTCCGAAATGCTGCTGCCGAGCTTCAATCCTGAGTTCTTTACACTGGCTTCCCATCAAATTCAGAATCCAGTTCAAGATTGTTGTGATCAGGTTTAGAGCCCCGCATTAAAGAGCTACTGCTGACCTGGATCACCTGTAGGACCCTGAGGTGGTTGTTCCTCGATCCAGACTCAAGACAAAGGGGGGCTGTGACTTTGAGCTTGTAGCTTCTAAACTGTGGACACCTTTAAAAAGCATCTAGAGAGCCATTTGTTCAGACTTCCTTTTGTTTAGTTTTATTCTTTCATGTTTTTAGTATTTCTCTGTTGTCTTTTATTTGCTCTCTTGTCTCAGACACACAAACACACACACAACCTTGTACTTCTATACTTGTGAGGACCCCCATTGACATAATGCATTCCCTAACCTAAACATTCCCTAATTCTAACCTGAACCCTCAAACGGCCCTTTGAAGGTCTGTCCAAAAGGGAGGACCAGCCAAATTGTCCTCACTGCCAGGGTCTAAAACTCAAATTGGTTCTCACAAAGATAGTTGTACAAGGACACGCACACACTTTTTTCTTGGAACAGTGATTTGCAGAATTTTTTGAATTGCATGTAGCCCTGCTGGGAAAGTGAAAGTAACAGATGGACTGTTCTCACTCCCTCTGTTAGTGTGTGTGTGTGTGTGTGTGTGTGTGTGTGTGTGTGTCCACACCGCATGATTTCCGAGTGTTTTTCAGAAATAAACACGTCTTGCGTGTCCTTCATGTGTGTCCTGTTAGCTCTCACTACATATGACAGCACCACAGGAGGTGAGGCGAAGCTGCCAGAGTCAGTCCTGTCGGCTTCATGTGTGTGTGTGTGTGTGTGTGTGTGTGTGTGTGTTTGTAAAGGATGAAAATACATTAATAGAAAACACTCGGGGAGCTCACACCTCCACCAGAGCTACACAGTCCTCTAAATTAGCTGTTTTAATGTCTAATTTGTGGCTGTTCTGGAACTTCCTATCATACGACATGATCTCCATCAGCAGATGGAGTTTCCCAGATGTCATGGATTTGCAGATTCCCATTTTTGTCTGGGCACTTGAAGTACTTGAAGAGTTGTGAAGTGGGGGGGTCGATTTCAGACACCTCTGGTCCCGTTCTTTGTCCTCATAGAGGTGTTGAGTGACTGACAGCTGGGCATGAAACTCTCCTGTTGAACATCTGTTTGAGAAAACATCTGGTTCTTTTGTAAAAAGTCAAAGTTTCAAGAAGCCTGAGGACATAAAAACTGAAGGAGAGAAGTTCACTGCAAATCCCAAGGTGCATTTCAGCAAGAAACCTCCAATCACAGAGCTTCAAATTCTGTTAAATGCTAAAAACGAAAGATTACACTGTTAATAAAACTAAACTAAAATCTGCATCTTAAATTAATTCATGATGAATTCAGTAACTATGGCGACGTGTGAGTGGTGTTGACACAGATGGAAGTTTCATGTATCATGTTATAATGTTTGTCATAATAACATGAAAAGGTTTCTCATAATGATAATTGATTTATTTTAGCTAAATGCTGCAATAAAAACCAATGTGCTGAGGAAGCTCATGATATTATGGAAAGCTCCAGAACACTGAATGAACCTTGTGGTGAGATTGTTTTGTCAACAAAAGGTCAAGAATGAAAGTTGAACCTCAAACTCTCGACCTAGACCAGGACACAATGAAAAGTACACAAAAGTACAGGACAGCAATTGTACTTGCAGTAAAGTGTTAAGTAGTATTAATACTTTGAGCAGTTGTGTTTCCGTCTCTGTGTAATAATGTCGAGTCACTCTCCTTCAGCGTTTCCTCAGAACCACCGAGGATCACTTTACTGTCTGATGAGAGCTCCAGCCTTTATTTCAGGGCTGGAGGGTTTCACTTACTGGTTTCCAGTGTGCCAACAGTACTGGGAGTGGTTGCTTCCACAGTCAAGAGGGGTTACAGTGCCTAATTGTTGCGGTGTCTGTTTCACCGCCCTGACAGTTATGTAACTTCCACTCTGAAGGCTGGTTTTCCCTCCTGGCCTCAGACGCCGACTGTAGATCAACTGGAGCTTTGTGGAAACCAGATGGACGGAGTCACGGCTCCCCAAAGGCCCAACGCCAACTTCTACTACTAGAGTTTAATGAAAACAAGTCCGCCTTTTTAGCACTATTTAACTGCATGAACAGCTGTTGTCATAGTGATAAATGATAAACGGGTCACGCAGGTGGAATCGTGAGGCTTTGTGTAGTTTGTCAAGGTGAGTGGGGATTTGACCAGATGACTTCCCAAACAAGAGAAGAACCCCACTGTCCATGTTGATAAACCACAAAACGAATCAAATCATTATTAACAGAAAATGTATTGACAGTAATTCTGATGATCGATTCATCGTTTATGAAACTCCTCTCTGTTTTACATCACTGTAAACTGTATTTTGGGGTTTTTGACTGTTGTGATCTGAAGCCGTCCTTGGACTTGGTCAATTAATCGATTAATTTGGGAAAAACAGAGCGAGTTGACGTGAGTTTGTTGGGCGTCCCCTGGTGGGTGGGAGACCACCAGCCAGCTGTTCAGATCCGGTCTGCACCAGGATGAAGGTTTAGAGTGCCAACTGATCCCAGAGCTGTTATGTAAGAGGCTGCCTCACACTCACTCACACACAAGCAGTTTCTATACTTGTGAGGACCCTCACTGAAATACTGCATTCCAGAAATGTGGTTCAGACCTTCATGGTCCCCTCAGGATGAACTGTAATGGTGGTCCTCTGACTCTTCATCTAGCGCCACCATCAGGTCAACATGTTCATGTGTCCAATACTTTGGTTTATGGCCAAACACCTGCAGAACTGATGACGTTCATCAGCCTCAGCTGGACTCTGTGTTTACTGCTAATGTTAGCATGCTGATGTTAGCATTTAGCTCAAAGCACCGGTGTCTTAGTCCAGCCTCACAGAGCTGCTAGCATGGCTGCACACCCTCAGTCTTGTTTATTTCTATATTGTAAAGAGTTGATGTGACAGCTGCTGGCACGTCATCAGAGTGTATGCAGCTATTTCATTATGGAGCGTGCGTTCCCTGTATGAGTCATTCAGTCTCTTTGTGTCCCTGTGCCAACACCAAACTACACAGGAAAAAAACAGTTCACAAAGAAAAAATACTTTACTTAGTTCATATACATATAAAATAATTCACTGAGCGAAAAACAGGTTCACACTGCAGGATCAACGGGAATCGGTTGTCCCTCTTTTGGTTTCTAAATGCCGTTGACCTTATCAAAGATAGAAATGTGCTGAGCGGTGACAGGTCTGGGCGAGTCCTGCTGGGACACGACTGCACGGCCTGCTGATCCAGAGAAACCTCCCTCGGGCCGAAGCAAAGAGCTTCATCACACTAACTCACTCTGACACCAAGAATTCAAAATCATGACTCCAGCACCTTGAAAGATTTATGAGGGTTAAGAAGCTTTGAGCGGGCCCCGAACACACCACTGGGGCCCCGCCGATACTCTGCTGAGTAATCGCTTCACTTGTTGAGTGTGATGATGAAACTCTCCTCTCCTCTTCCTCCTTCCTCTGTGACGTTTCGGCAGGAAGTAAAAGTCGGCGCGGAGGAGAGTCGGGCTCTAAGGACTCGGATCCAGCTGGCCGAGGCGGCTCAGAAGCAGGCGAGGGGGATGGAGATGGACTACGAGGAGGTGATCCACCTGCTGGAGGCTGAGATCGCAGAGCTGAAGACTCAGAGAGTGGAGGCGCCGACCAACAAGGTGACCAACAAGACTTTGAGAAATTACTAAATGGATTAAAGAAACAGTTCCATGTGTTTCTGGACTTCCTCTCTGAGAGTCCGATGCTCAGATTGATGCCACTCTCATGTCTGCACGTTAAATATGAAGCTACAGTCGGCAGCCGGTTAGCTTAGCTTAGCATAAAGAGGTTGTAAGCATTTGTCTTCTTGTTCTGTGTTCATCGCAGGAGGAGACGGAGGAGCTGAAGAAGAGAGTGGCCGTCCTCGAGTGTCAACTACGGAAGAGCGAAGTGGCCAAAAAGGGCTTTGAGATGTCAACGGGAAAACTGCTGAGTTTTGTGGAGGTAAACAGTCAAACCAGAAGATGTATTCTTTATTTTTCTTCTCATCAACAAACCTCATGCTACAGCGAGCAGCTGTTTGAGGGAATGACCCTTTTAAACATGAAACTATATATGATGTAATAATCTTTGGTGTAACTGGACAGAACAACAGAGAAATTAAACAATAAAAGGACTTCAGTCATATTTTGGTTTTCTTTGTTTTCTTTTCTCTGTTCATCTGCAGAACGTTCAAGAGTTCCTGCTCGAAAGTCACGGACCGACGAAGAGCTACAGGTGTGTGTGTGTGTGTGTGTGTGTGTGAGCGACTAATCACAGCCCGCTGTTTGTTAGCGACACGGCAGCTATGCTAATGAGTCAGTGAGTACGAGCTGCTAAACTGGTTGCCGTTAGCAACCACCAGCTCTGCATCTCGTGTGTGTGTTTGTTTTACTGTGTGTGTTAATAATTGTGATAATGTTTGTGTATACAGTGGTGAGGATGTGTGTGTGTTGTTCATTTGTATGACCTGACTGTATGAGGTCACTTGTACAGTGTGTATGTGTGTGTGTGTAATTCTGTGTTTGTGACGGGGTGTGCATATAGTGTGTGTGTGTGTGTGTGTGTGTGTGTGTCTGACCCCGACACCATCGTCAGAATGTCACATAATGAGAGATCCTGCAGAGAGCAGAGCCCATTAGCCCAGTTTACACACACACACACACACACACACACTGCCAGTGGTCCAGCTTGGCCCACTTCAGCCCAGGTGGGACAGCAGTTAGCTCCTGTTAATGGCCGCCCGCAGCGTGCGGCAGCGTTATGAAACGTCTCGACCTGCAGAGAGAGTGAGAGGTCAGACTGAGACGTTACCATCAGACACCACAGAAGAAGAAGAGACGCAGTTTTAGCTTTTAACATTCAACAGGAGGAAACATCAAATATCTGATGACAGACGTCGTCACGTCCTTCCTGATTCTTTTCCTTTCTGTCCTCCTTTTTTCTGTCCTTCCTTCATTGCTTATATCTTCCCTTTCCTTCTTGCCTTCCTTCCTTTCTCGTGCTTTCTCCTTCTTTCCTTCTGCCTGTCCTTGATTCTTGATCTGTCCTGACTTTCTTCTTTCCTTCCTTCCATCCATCTTGCGTTCTTCTTTATTGTTTTCATATTTCCTTTCTCTTGGTTGGGTTCCTTCCTTTCTTCCTTTCCTTCCTCCTGTCCTTACTTAATTGCTTACATCTTCCCTTTCTGTCCATCTAAGCTTCTTTCCTTCCATCCTTCTTCCTTCTTTCCTCTTCCTTCTCTCGGTGTCCTCCTCCTCCTCTCTGTGTCCTCCTCTCGGTGTCCTCCTCCTCCTCTCGGTGTCCTCCTCCTCCTCTCTGTGTCCCCCTCCTTCCGTCCTCCTCCTCCTCTCTGTGTCCTCCTCTCTGTGTCCTCCTCCACCTCCTCTTGATTCTTATCGGTTTGTAACCGTAACAACGTGAGTTATCGGCACCTTCTGGCCGGTTGTGTAAGTCAGATGCTGTAAATCAGGTCAATCGTGGTGTTATTAAGTCACCCAGCTCTGGCACCTCCTGCTAGTCTCCTTTTATTTCAGACCAGGTCAGTGGGACACGTCGACTCGTCTTTCATAACCGCGGGACCCCCTGCTCGTGTGTTTTCTTTTTCCTCACCTGTCCGTCTGTTTCTAGGCCACTGGTTAGAGGAAATGTAGGCTGTCCGCTTGTTGAAATAAACTGTGGAGGTAATACGTTTAAAACGACGTGTTCATGAACGACCTCGGTGCTGACTGATGGGAGTGAAGTGAGCGCTGTTACCATGGCAACGCATCACTACAGCAACTGTGTGGTCATTCAAACAATTGGAGGTGTAAATTATCGCATCAGGCATAAACAAGCAGCTTCATGAGAGTCATTTAAAGCTGTTAGCTCCTCTGAACCAACCAGCTCAACATTTATCTTGGTGTTGAGACGTAACGGTGGTTCAAACACCATCATATGGCAGAGATCAATCACATATTTGACAATGAACTGAGTAACTGTGAAACCCTGTAGGCCACATCTCCTGAAGGCCTGGTCATCATGGGGGTCCCCTTGACCCTCCCCAGGACCTCCATGATGCCTCCATCTGTGGCTGTTTGTAGTCGCTTCTCTCTGCTGACACATCTGTCTCTCTTCTTGCAGCTCTGGAGACGTTAAAGTCGGAGCGTCGTCTCAAGGCCTCCCTCCTCGCTACAAGAAGAGTCCCTGGACTTCGGCCACGCTCGCCCAGGAGGCCAAAGAGCTCACAAGGACTGTCAGAGCCATCCTGGAGGTCGACTGTAAGTGATCCCAGCTCTCTCTGCTCGCCTCCAAGCATGCAGGTCTGCATGTCCTCCTCCTCCTCCTCCTCTCTGTTTCTGTGCTGCCCTGCATGCACCTCCCTCCGGATGAAGCTGAACCGAACTGATCCTGCCAACCTGCTGTTGTGAGTAACTGTCCTCCCCGTTTCAGTGCTGACCTTCTAGAGGACCCGACTGTAGGAGATCAAAGTCAGCCGAGACGTCAGCAGGACATCAACAGCCAACCGTGAACCCGAACTCTCTCCTCCCTGACAGCTCCTCACCTCCTCCTGCTAGATATGGACTCATGTCTTAGCTCTGCATGAAACACTGTTTTGTTTCTGTCACGCAGCTCATTCATCCGTCAGTAAACAGCGGTCCGATTCCTGTGTCTTAACCTGGAAAAGAAATGCAGCTGCAGTCATTGGACAAGATCAAATGTGTAATCCTTTAATGGACACTTTGTCTTAAAACATCAGTTCATCTTTTAAGAGACGTTTCTTCAGGTTGATTCACTGGAGGAGACCGCTGTGAAGCTGATGGACTACATGAACGTTTAGACATTTTGCCCATTGGTCACCTTCTTCATTATGTGATGAGAGTAATGGCACCAGTAGAGTGGTTCATAGACAGTTCTCAAACAGGAGTCCATGGTATGAATCCATCTTTTGAATAAACTGAGTGAACTTATTGTCCCATATGTGACCGAGCTAACTAGCTAGCTCAAGGAGCTACCGTGACAGACAAGTGCCACCATGTTCCTGGCTTTCTGGCTTGTTAACGGTTCTCTTGCCAGCTGCTCGTTCACCAACTAGTCACACCAAACCTGTAGAACCACATACTTCACAAAGACATCCGGAGAAAAATGTGCTGTGCCACTTTCTGCTGTTTGGCCAAGCCATTTTGGCTACTTATCTGAGCAGCTAGTTAGCCCAGCTGTTTAAAGTTTAAAATGTTTTTCAGCTTGTTGTGTTGCCCCAGAGTGACCAAAAAGAGCCAGTTAGTGCAGCTTTAAGTTCTTACTTTCAATAATGCCAGTCAGCCAGCGGTGGAAGAAGTATTCCTTTACTTCAGTAAAAGTACTAATACCACACTGTGAAAATTCTCCACTACAAGTGAAAGTCCTGCATTCAAAACCTTAAGTAAAAGTATGTAAGTATTATCAGCAATATGTACTTAAAGTATTTAAAGTTAGAGTTACATAAAGTGGAAATACTCAGATTTATACTTGAGTAAATGTACATTCCACCACTGCAGTCAGCTACGTAAGGCTAAACGTGTTAGCATTGATCAGAATCTCAGAGATAGTGCCAAAACACTGGTCAGAAGTGAGCGATGGACAAAACTCCCAAATTGTTGGTGTAGTCCTCTAACGTTGACCCCTCTGTCTCATCTGTCACATCAGTGAACACCTTCATTCAACAGCAACATGAAACAATATGAAACTTTAACGTCAGTGTCGTCTGGTTGCCGTTTGCTGTAGCTGAACGAGTTAACACAGTTAGACAATAACTCCCGTAGCTTCCTGTGTGTCGCTCCGCTCGCCGTCATCAGTGTGTACCTTCGTGTCCGAGTGGCTGAATGTTTGTGCAGTAGATTAGTCAGCAAAACAAAGTGTAGACGCATCAAACAATACGGGAGGAGAAACCCTGAAAACCTCACTCACCTTCAAACGCGAGGTCAGGAGGGGCGAAGGCAGACGGTAAAGAAGCCACGACATTCATGTTGGAACGCAGCCATCGTGGTCTAGTGCCAGCAATGCTTGAAGGACAGTTCCAGCCTGATGAGACGCTTTTATCATGTTTGGAGTTTTTTGCTGTTTGTCCTTTTTCTTTTTCTGAGTAAATATTCTGAAACAAACTCGACATATCGTGAGTTGTTCTTTGTGAAGAGGACCACTGTTTCAAATCTCGTCATGATTTCTGGATTAGACTAGCTGCTGGAAGAGTCTTGATTCATCTGTTAGATCTACTGGGCTGTGATTGATATAAGACGACTGCCGCAGCTTCAGGTGTTGCCAAAGAGGGTTTGTTTGAGAAGCAAAGACGAACAAAAGCACCAGTTTTCGTCTAAAGAGTGTTTTATGACTATTAATATTAAGAGTTCAAATCCCTGCAATGAAAACCAAGTCCAGAGGACAGTGGAACAGATCGTTTTGTCATTTGTTTTGTTAAAAACATTTAAAGCGTCCTTGAACGCACCAACAGGAAGCGTTTTGTCACCTGGAAAAGTCTCGACTGAGATGGACTATATGCTGCAGCAGTCTGCAGGTGTTTCATGGCATCAGAAAGAACCAACATGGCTGCCTGGAAGGTAGGAACTCAAATGTAAATACGTACTGTGTGTTTAGCAAAACATTCCTGGTACGTAGTTAATGGGCTAAATGATGCCTAGGAGAGTGAAGGGTTTCCAGGATATACACCAAGCCGGTGGTTAGGTCATGGGGAGTGGTATCTTTCCAGTATATACACAGAGCCATCCGGTCGCTTAGGGATCAAGGGAAAGTGGAGTTCTCCAGAAAATACACAGAGCCGGTAGGTTGAAGCGTTTACAGTAATTATACAGAGCCTTTTGGGAGTTCAGGGGCCTGGTAGTGTGGAGTGTGGAGTGTTTTCAGCAAATACACTGAGGCGATTGATCAGGGAACCGAGAGTATGAAACAGTGCAAATACTATGAAGGCAGTGGGCAGCCAAGACTGAAGCATTCCCAGCAAATACACAGAGCCGGGATGCCTTTCACGGACATTACGTGACTTGGTCAGGGGGCTTTGGGGCTTTCTAGTAATTACACAGAGCCATCAGGGGCTTCAGAGGGTCTGGGAGATTGAAGCATTCCCAAAAGGTCTACAGAGCTGTTGGTTCGTTCAGAGGACCTGTGACTAGACGACATTCCCAGCAAATACACAGAGCCAATGGGTAGTTCAGGGGGCTGGTAATATGGAGCCTTAATAGAGCCAGAATGTAGTTCATAAGCGCTAGAGATTAATATCCAGCAAATACACAAAGCCAGCCTTTGGTTCAGGGGGCCTTGGTGGTTCAGAAGGACCGCTGAACCTCCAGTTAGTTTGATTATATTCTTTAAATGCAGTTTGTGTTCAACAGGCAGGATGTGGGTTTAATTCCTCTCAGTGGGGGGGCATGGGCAGTTACATAATTAACAGCCGAGATTCAGGATCACGAGTGGAGACGTCCTCCATCGCTGGCCGAGTCCTGTCAGAGGTGATGATGAAGGAGGAACTAAACCAAGTCCCGGAGCACAGAAAGTAGGTCGCGGCCCTCGTTGCCTGGATACGTGTTCTGCTTTAACATCGTAAAGCTCGTAACTGAGGGAACCTTCATCTTCCTCGTTCACTGCTGTTAATGTGGCCGCGCACACACACACACACACACACACTGTGACAGACTGCATGATAAACAATCAGCTGAAAGGCTTCAGGCTGCAGTTTCAGACACATTCAGTTCATTCACTGGTAACTCGGACACTGTTACCATGACGACCGTGTCTCTCCTATGACTTGCATTCATTTGCAGCTACTATGCACTCACCAAAATACATTTTATGGGTAATGAAGGCTGTCTGGGTTCATTCTTCATCGAACTCGTTCACCGCCAACGTGTTTCATCCTGAGGCGTCTTGATGTTACACAATAGAAGTCTTATTATGAATGACTCATCGCTCACAACATTCAGAAAGTAGAGGATAAAACCTGCAGATTCTGACCTTTAAAAGTTCTTGAAAGAAAAAAGCACAACCTTTACAGCTTCAGATGTCTTTTGATTAACGATGGAGTGAGAACTTTAATGATCCAGAATGTGACTGTCATCCTCTGGGACCTAATAATAATCATCAACTGGTCATTAAACATGTGGATGTCCTGCAGCTAGAACACAGTATTATTGTCATTATTGTTTTTATTAGTTATGATTGATTCTTCTTTACAATAAAAAATTACTTTGTGCTGTTTTATGTGACAGAAAACTGAATCTCTTTGAGTTGTGAAGACGTCACCTTGACTCTGGGAAACTGGGATGGACAATTATTATTTTAATTATTAGTAATTCGTTGATAGTAAAAGTAATCATTAGTTGCTGCCCTACAAGTTATAATAGCTTTTAAAACTGATTAACACTTGATTAATTGATTACAGTTAAATACTGTAACAGTTGAAACACACTTAAAGCAAGTGCTCATTCAAAAATCCATCAATTTAACAGAATCCTCCACACAACCTGAGGCAGGTTATTCTAAAAAGGCTTCTTTTCCCTCTGCAGTTTGGTCTGTTTTCCACCAATGAAAATGAATCCGTTTTAAAACGTTGGACCAACAGCTGATGACTGTCAGAGTTCACAGTTGAGTACGTCTGTGTGTCTTTGTGTTTCGGTTGCCATGACAACTGAACCAGCATACATTAGTGAGCTGAACCTCCAGTGTCTGTCTGGATCATTAAATCATACATGTGCATCAAAAATACACCAGATTTATAGCAGCCGGATATAATAACGTTTTATGGGTCCTAATCAAATCATTTTTTCTTCATTAAATCTCTTCTGTTCAGACTCAAACCAACAGTGAATGTTTCTACTAACAGGTGTATCACCACCTGATATATCTTATTATTATTATTAAAACACATCAGTGAGCCTCACTGTTGTTTCCTTCATCACCATGAACACACACACTGTAGTTTATCTGGACTCAGTCCCACACACACCGTCCTGCTGCTCCACATGTGGATTCATCCGCCGCTGAAAATAGTCCCCTATTTCCTGCTGTTAGTTTGATAAAAACTCCAGCGAGCAGCTGTTTGAGGGAATGACTGAGCCTTTTGAAACAAGAAATTATATATTTGTGAGGAGTTTTTTAAGATTGACGTCAGTAGGAACCAATGGGCTGAGAGCCACAGACAGGAAGTGAGACAGGACTGAGAGACGGACTGACTCTTTTTATGGGATTTGTTGACAAGAAGAAAAACACGAACTAACACTAGATTCATCTGTTAACAGAAATGAGGAGGACATCTGAGGACAAAAGAAAAGCTCCATGAGACACTTTCAGCATAATTGATCATTTATATGTTAAAGTTAGTAAACCTTAACTTCCTTTAGATTCTGTCAAACAGTCACTGTCCTCTAACATGTGACTGCAGGGACGTTTTCACACTGAAGAAAGTTCATTATCATAATATAAATCATTACATTTCAGGGTGAAGACTTGGTTTAAGGTTAGAGTTAAGTCTCCGGGAAATGAATGTAAGTCAGTGTAATGTGTGTGTGTGTGTGTGTGTGTGTGTGTGTGTGTGTGTGATGTGTGATGTCATGAGGAGCGCAGTGTAAAAGTAAATGAAGCGTCCGAAGTGATCTTAGAGGGTCATTCGGTCATGACTGTCTGTGCAGAGGGTCCTGACGGGACTCTGCTGATGTGTGGCAGTCTGAGTTTGAGTAATGAGCCTCTGTGGCTGTGAATGTGTTTCCCTGGAGACGCTTCCTGCTGCGTTCCTGCAGCCGTGGCCTTTGAGCTGCTCGAACAGATGAAATCAGTCGTGGTCGCTCTTCAACGACCTCGTCGAAATCAGCAGGGTGTTAGATAACAGCACCGTCAGCTGAAATCTCCGACAAACATGCAAAATATTGTCTAATCCAAAGAAACACAAAGATCTGCCAAGTTCACTTCTAGAAGTCCAAAACAATCAGATCAGAAACTAGTTAAAAAGACTTCATGTGGGCGTTAAAGTTCAGTTATATGAATATACAAACAGACATTTCCATTAAACATTAAAACAGAGCTGAAATATATTCACAACATGTCAGCAGGCCTCTCTGAGGTGCAGCATGTATAGATTTCCAGGTTTTCCAGGAACCTTGGGAGGTCATCATGGCTCATTGTCTCTTTGACAGACATGTTTCCACCACCTGACACCTGCCTCCCGTCCCTCGGCCCACCTGTCAACACTCGACAGGTGAAACCTGGTCTGTGAAAGGAAGCGCAGAGCTTCACAGTTTGTATTCACAGAGACACAAAGCAGCGTCCCGTCTCGGATCAGGTGTCTTTGTTCCAGAGGTGAGAACCTGCTTCGTCTCCTCCGTGTACAAACGTGAAGATTATTACGACTTCCTGTGGACGGGAGACGAGACCGGCTGAGTCTGATGAAGACGTTCAGTCACGGTTCATTAATTCCGCTGATGTATTGATCCAGTGATTGATCCAGATGTGTCCACTCCTTCCTTTCTGAGAGTACACCTCCAACACCTCCGCGGCTCAGCCTCCACGTCGTGATGAACCATGTTTGGACCGTCACCATCAGCAGCTCTGAACAGTTTATCGGACTGTCAGGAGTTGATTCACATCACGTAGTTTGTCATGTACCGTGTTATGTGTCGCGTCAGAGCCGTCGCTGGGCTCCGGGTCACAGCCTTCATCACAATCCCTCTTTTCTCTGAAGGTGCGAAATGTTTGGTTTTAGTTTACGGGCTGATGTCCGCAGGGCAGCACTTGAGACTTTGCCCCCTTTTGTTCTCTGAAATGGGGTTAAGAGACTTTTCATGCTCCACAGTAAGTGGAGCGATACAGTGGAAAAGTACAGTAGACTCGGTCTTCATGGACTACTGGAGCTCCTCGGGGACAACAGGCTGGATGGAAACTTGATACTCTGTTGACCTGATTGTGTCTGAATGTCTCAAACCAGGAGAGGAAAAGTGAAGCTCCAGACTGAACAGACCACATTAAACATCCACTGAATGACTGTTCATTTCCCCCCTGCAGGTCTTCCTTACGGCTGGGAGGAGGCCTACACTGCAGACGGAGTCAAATACTACATCAAGTAAGAGGAAGCAGACGTGTTCCCTCCCACTCATCATCTGCTGAGGCAGAACTTGATTACTGGGAGCTATTAGACCCAAAACCAAGTACTCATCCCTCCTGGAGTACTTACCTTAGTTCATAATGTTTGTTTGCAGTAAACCTAATGATGTATAACTGACTCATCCACAGAACGCTCGCTGCATTGTGAGACTGAATATAATTATTATTTATGATGAACATGAGGAGGTACACAATACAATTATTATTATTATGTATTTCTATTATTGATGACACAGCAGTACATCACACGCACCATGTCAGCAACAAGTTGTTGGACAGATAAACGTCCCTCCAAGCTACTTTTAATTGAAGATAAACTAGAGAAACTAGAGTAAAGCACTCGTCCACACTTGAACAGTCAGTGTGTGTTCATGTTGAGCTCCAGCAGCTGGTCTGTGGCTTCATCACAGCTTCAGGACACATGTGAGGGGCACAGATGATGATGATGATGATGATGAGGCTGTGGATGATGAACAGAGGGAAGGATTTGTTTCTCACTGTGAAGACCTGCAGTCATGAGAGCAGCCAGTCTCAGTCTCATCACAAGAGGTTATTTAGAAACATCCAGAGAAGCGACGAGGCGGTCTGTCTGTGATCAGTAACACTCAGCGAGCGTCTCCTCTTGTGTCTTTGTTCTGACCCGTGACATCACATGACAGTCACGTGACCCAGACGACATCGTGGAGCCTCCCTGTGACCAGCAGCAGCAGCAGCAGCAGCAGCAGCCCCCAGGGCCCTCCTCCACCTCCAGAGGCCTCACAGCTGGAGGGGGAGCGGGACGGAGAGGCGGCGGACCGAAGGCCCGGAGCGTCCATAGAGACGGAGATGTAAACACTTACTGTTACCGTAGCAACATGATGGTTTCATGATGGGGTGATGAAAAAACACTCCAATTAAAGGAAGTTTAAGCATTAAGAAGTTTTGTTTGCCTCACCTGGACTCACCTGGACTCACCTGTGCTGTTTCATCAAACACACAGAACTTTATTTTAAAGGAATAGTTCAACATTTTGGGAAATGTGCTTATTTGCTTTCTCGCTGAAAGTTAGCCGTTCAGATTGATGCCATCTCATGTCAGTAAATATGAAGGAACAGCCAGCAGCCAGTTAGCTTAGCTTAGCCTAAAGACTGGAAACAGGGGGAAACAGCTAGCCTGGCTCCGTCCTAAGTAAAACAAATCACCCACCAGCAGCTCTAAAATCCAGGCTAGCTGTTTCCCTCTGTTTCCAGTCTTTATGCTAAGCTAAATAATCGGCTGCTGGCTGGTCCTTCATATTCACAGTAAAGATGTGAGAGTGGTTTCAATCTTTTATCAACCTTTTCCTTAAAATTCTAGCGGTGATCCCAAAGTTTCTAAGAAACAAATATGTCAGAGTGAATTTTGGTGAAGCAATGATGCACAAGACATCCAGAATATGTCCATGGACATGTGTTACTGTTGGACAGTGATTTGGTTCTTACCCATGTTACCTGGTTGTAAAGCTTCAGGCATCATTTCCAGTGTTTCAGAATAAAGGAGTGCTGTAACTCTCTTCATTAAGCTTTGCCATTGTTTTCTGCTGAATGGGAAGACGTGACGTGACCTCTCAGGTTACTGAGCCACAACTGAGCAATGAGTGTTAGAGCATGTCTTTACCAAACAGACACCATCTGATGCAGTAAGAGAGGCAGAAGGTGAGTTTCAGTCTGGACTAGTCCTCCTCCGTCTCCGCTCTCTGTTTCCAGCCTTCACTCAGAACACTGAACCGTCGGCATGTTTTTATTCCCAGCGACAGGAAGTCTTTCTCAGCAGATGAAGCTATTCTGAGAAGGTCCACATTCCTGAATTGTTCTTC
Source organism: Enoplosus armatus (assembly GCF_043641665.1). Lineage (NCBI taxonomy): Eukaryota > Metazoa > Chordata > Actinopteri > Centrarchiformes > Enoplosidae > Enoplosus > Enoplosus armatus. The sequence goes on along the minus strand of NC_092199.1, from coordinate 917,954 downwards.
AGGGCCACAATGGAGCCTGAAGTCTGCTGCCAGACTTCTCCCGACCAACAACGTGTTTTTCTCTCTGCAGCAGCTCAAAGGTGAAAGAACTGAGAGAAAAATCTGTTTTTAATTGTTTGTTTTCAACATTAAACAGCAGCGGAAACAATATTCTTATAATCAAGATGCAGAAACTCATTTTTAATGGCAAAACCATCAAAATAAGACTCCTGGTTTGAGCTCCTAACCTTCAAAATAAAAGTGCAAAGTGTTAACTTTAGATTAGTTAAATCTAATAATTGATAACACATCTGTTGAGCTACAGGAGGTAAATATGAGATCAATAATTGATCTTCAATATATTACCTAAAATCATTAACAATACAGAAAAGCTTCCAAGATGTATATTTTTCAAATGCAGTACTGCGTACTATTATACTAAAGTTTTATATTAGTTATATACAGCTTGTGAAGCTCAGGTTAAATAAAACGTTGAGATGACGGTGTGTCCTCCGAAGTCGTGGTGGTGTTATTATCAGACTGTAACGTGTGTTATGTCAGAGGCCGATCGATCCAGAGACCAGCTGTGTGTGTGTGTGTGTGTGTGTGTGTGTGTGTGTGTGTTATTTCATCTGATGTGGGATTTTAAAGTAATTCTTCTCTGACGCAAGTAACAAAATAAAAGTCTGTAACAATAAGATTATTCTACTGTTTAGCTTCAGCTGAGGAAGTCATGGGGGGAATCATTTATTAAGCGCTGGTGTGTGTGTGTGTGTGTGTGTGTGTGATGTGAATGGCAGTATTTATAGTGTTGGTGCGAGGGCTGGAAGTGGACGGGTCGAGCCAATATTCTTCGTGCCCGCGGCTCCGAGTATTGATTTCCCTTCTCGCTGGCAAGTGCAGCTATAAATATCTGCTGCGCCTGGAAACACAAATGACGTGACACACACACACAAACACACACTCATTAACACCCAAACGCAAACCTGAATGCATGACCACGTTCACTGGTGTGTCTTAGGTCTCACTGTTTGTCTGAGGGCTCAGGGAGGCGTCAGAGGGACAATCTTAATAAACAGTTTCCGGCCCTGAAATGACAGATTATTCCCTCCGGAGCGATCAGATGTTCGAATGAAAGGATTCCTGAGTTACAGGGTTGTTTGAACCTCAATGTCACTAAGCTTTATACATACTGAAATAATAAAACAGGATTTGAACCCACAACCTCTCTGCTACTAAGTCTGCTTTTCAACCAGTTGAGCTAAAAGCACTTTCTGAGCTCCATCAGCTCTCACAGACAAATGAATTAGATTAGCTGGATAAGCTCTCGCGCAGAGAACATTTAGATATGGAGAGCAGATGAGCTACATCAGCTCTCACAAAGAAAATATAGATGGAGCACAAATGACTCATTTAACGAAATGATTGGTCCAGGTGATTCCCTCCCAACACGTTCCAGGTTCTGTAGATTTCCATCTTGACCACTTGTGGAGCACAAAATCAGCGTGACACCGAGACAAAGACGAAACACAACTCAACGAATTCAGCCACGTGTCCATCAGTGTTAAACACATGAAATCACTTGAACCACAGAGGTCGTGACAGCCAATCATTCTCCACTTGAAGACTTGATGAAAGCAGTTGTCTTCCTCAGGAATGACCTCTTCCTTCTGAAAATGAAAGATTATAAGGAAGATTGCAGATGAGTGACATTATCGTGTCATTATTAAGATAAAGGCTGCTGATTGTTGTAAAGATATTTACAGATCAGATCATCACATCATCTGTTCGTGTTCATGCACTCATGCAGGTCCGGCCCTCCTCTTGTGTCTGAATCAGCGGAGACGTTACACAACCTGCAAAGCCTCTTTTCCTCAATTCAACCTGGAGAATTCAAAGGTCACAGACTGCATCAACAACTCCGTCAGGACTGGATTACAAAGCTCCACCCGACCAGATCCCGGCCAGCGATTGGCCTGCTTAGTTACCGATGATGAGCTGAACACAAAATGACTCCAGTTACACGTCTTTCATTTAGGTTCTTTGTGAAAACAGTCTTAAAAGGTTTCAGGAGGCCAGTTTATGTACGCTGGGATTACGTGACCACGCTGTTGTTTACAGTGAGCTATAAAGAAAACTGACCCACAAAACAAGAGCTTCTGGGAAACGGAGTCTCCAGCAGGAATCAAACTGGACACAAAGACATGCGTTTACCCCTCTGGAAGTTCCACACAGGATTTCTTTGTGACACACAGAACAACAAGAACGCAGATTCGGATCCTCGTAAACAGTCTTAGATCGCGTTCTCTGACGAGCGCTTGGCGTCCGCTCGACGTCCACTCATAGCGAAGACCAACATGTAACGGGACCAATCAGGCTTTGGTTCTGTTTGTAGACACACCAGTGATTTCTGTCAGACTCAGATTAATAACTAATGTTAGCATTAAGCTAACGTGTTCGTTTTGACAAAGACATTAAAGAGACGTGACAGAGACGTGACGAAGACATTAAGGAGACGTGACAGAGACGTGACAAAGACCTTAAGGAGGCGTGACAGAGACGTGACGAGGACGCGACAGAAATGTGATGAAGACATTAAGGAGACGTGACAGAGACGTTAAGGAGACGTGACAGAGACGTGACGAAGACATTAAGGAGGTGTGACAGAGACGTGACGAAGGCGTGACAGAGACGTGACAAAGACGTGACAGAAACGTGACGAAGACATTAAGGAGACATGACAGAGACATTAAGGAGACGTTACAAAGACGTGAAAGAGACATGACGAAGACGTTAGGAGACGTGACAGAGATGGTAAGGAGACGTTAAGGAGACATGACAAAGACGTGACAGAGACATGACAAAGACGTGACAGAAACGTGACGAAGACGTTAGGAGACGTGACAGAGACATTAAGGAGACGTGACAGAGACGTTAAGGAGACGGTAAGGAGACGTGACAGAGACGTTAAGGAGACGTGACAGAGACGTTTAGGAGACATTAAGGAGACGTGACAGAGACGTTAAGGAGACGGTAAGGAGACGTGACAGAGACGTGACAGAGACGTTAAGGAGACGTGACAGAGACGTTTAGGAGACATTAAGGAGACGTGACAGAGACGTTAAGGAGACGTGACAGAGACGTTAAGGAGACGTGACAGAGATGGTAAGGAGACGTTAAGGAGACGTGACAAAGACGTGACAGAAATATGACGAAGACATTAAGGAGACGTGACAGAGACGTTAAGGAGACGTTAAGGAGACGTGACAGAGACGTTAAGGAGACATTAAGGAGACGTGACTGAAACGGACACCGGACAGATGATAGGTCCTGTTGTAACAACGTGACCTTTGAACCCTTTAAAGCCTGACGACATACTTTTTGCTTCATCTGGTTTAAGATTAAATGATGTTTGAGTCCCGTTATGACGGTCGGGGTGAAGCTAAGCTACCGCGGTACGTTTCATGTCCCCTTTCACGTTACACTTGATTTGATCCATTGTTAATATGGAAACACCGATTAGCAGCTTTAATATGTCCAATTTCTAATAAAGATGAGTCCAAGCCGAATGTGTCCCAGCAGAAGGTGTTTCTAACAGGTGTAACGTTGCAGAGGTTCACGGAGTATTAAAGGATGAGTGTGTTTGGCCCGGGCAGCCTGTCCTACTTTCTTCTCCCACAAAGGTCGTCACAACATCACCGTGCTTCAGCACCCGCTGTTGCTAAGGAGGTTTTAATGAGAGCGAGGCTGGGGGGGTTTGTCGAGGACTACTTTTCCATCCGGAGTCTCACGGTGTTCATCTTCATCTTCTTCGTCAGCCACAGGTCATGTGTGCAGCTGGAAGGAGGTCTGAGAGCCCTCAACAAGGATTCACAGTGTGTCAGAGATCAGGTTTCTCCTGGTTCAGAATCAGCCTTCAGGGGGGGCATAATGGGTCCACGTACAGAATGAGTCCTGTAGGAACCACTGAAGCATCTTTCATTCACTGTGTCTTCTAATAAACAGTCATCTTCCTCCCTCATCTTATGAAGCTGCAGTTGTTGCTGCGCTCTTCATCATCAAACTGAATACACAACAGCACACAGAGAATTATCATCTTTAATTTTCAAGAACTTTTTAAGAACCGGCTCCAGAAGGTGCTGGATCTGCTAACGTTACTTTAACGACTCAGCAGATAGTAATGACAGAATTAGCTAGCTAGCTAGCTGTGATGCTAATCACTGTCTTTAACCAGCCAACATGTGACATGTGACCACAGAGTCCACTACAGCCTGACTCTGGTCCAGGAGAGTCCACTACAGCCTGACTCTGGTCCAGGAGAGTCCACTACAGCCAGCCTGACTCTGGTCCAGGAGAGTCCACTACAGCCTGACTCTGGTCCAGGAGAGTCCACTACAGCCTCTCTGGACACTAAAACTGAGATCCCATTAGCTCCTCTCTCCTCTCCTCTTCTCTCCTCCTCCCCCCATCATCCTCTTCTCCTCCTCCCCCCCTCCTCTCCTCCTCTCCTCCTCCCCTCCTTCTCTCCTCCCCTCCTCCTCTCCTCTCCTCCCCTCCTCCCCCCATCATCCTCTTCTCTCCCCCTCCTCTCCTCCTCTCCTCCCCTCCCCTCCTCCTCTCCTCCTCTCCTCCTCCCCTCCTTCTCTCCTCCCCTCCTCCTCTCCTCTCCTCCCCTCCTCCCCCCATCATCCTCTTCTCTCCCCCTCCTCTCCTCCTCTCCTCCCCTCCCCTCCTCCTCTCCTCCTCTCCTCCTCCTCTCCTCTCCTCCTCTCCTCCTCCTCTCGTCCCCTCCTCCTCTCCTCTCCTCTCCTCCTCTCCTCCTCCACCCCTCCTCCCCTCTTCCTCTCCTCCTCTCCTCTCCTCTCCTCCCCTCCTCCTCTCCCCATCATCCTCCTCTCCTCCTCTCCTCCTCCTCTCCTCCTCTCCCCATCATCCTCCTCTCCTCCTCTCCTCCTCCTCTCCTCCTCTCCTCCCCTCCTCCTCTCTTGCTGGGTTTGTTTTTCCTCTCCTAAGGAGCACATGAGGTTCAATGTGTCCAGGCAGCAGGAGGGAGCAGGGGGAGGAGAGCAGGAGAAGGAGGCCTCTGATTGGATAAAAGTAGGTCAAGCCGGCCCCCTCATGTGACCCAGCCTTCCTCTGTGTGTGTGTGTGTGTGTGTGTGTAATCTAATAATCTGAAATAAAAGAACAAATGTTAAAATATCAGAGAAGTCATGAATGAAGTGAGTGAACACACTCGTGTCTCCAGATATTGTGTCTGTATTTCTACACTCAGTATATTTGAAGTGGACTATCTCTGTGAACCAGGTCCTGGACTGAACCAGCTCAGTTAGTCTCCAGTGGCATCACAATGGAGGAGCAGAGTGTCCTGCTGTGTCTGACTGTTTATCATCTGTATTAACGTCCGGACATGAAGCACGTCTCTGTGTAACCTGAACTCTGCTGTAGTCTCCAGGTGGACGTTCAGACAGTGTGGACAGACACATGGACAGACGTATTCATGTTTCCAACATTATCACAACAAAAACATAAAGACGTCAACAAATAAAGCCTCCATTGTTTTTCCACCAAACTTTTATTCTTCATTGAACTTTGAGAAGATATTTTTTAATACTTTACAACTTTGTGTATTTATGTATTTACTTTAGGAACTTTCACTCGTGACTTCAGTGCTTCTGCTTCGAGCTACAAACACTCTGATAACGATAATTATTAGATATTAAATGGTACATTAACGGTAATGAATGGTCTGATGTGCAGTGATTGGCTGACGACCAGAGGGAGAGAGAGAGAGAGAGAGAGAGAGAGAGAGAGGAGGTGTTGGCTCGCGGTTTGACGTCAGCAGTCCTCCGTCCTCACACATGGGATCTGATCGCTGGTCGGTGACCGGTCTGTCCGCCGCACGCGCGCACAAAACACCCCGCGCCGCTTACTGTTTTTATTCTGAGGGCTTTTATTTTGACACATCTGTTCATGTAGCTGCAGAGGACTGACAGAGCAGCAGCTGATCCACGTCCTCCTCTTCATCTCCATTTGTTCTGTATTTGTTCTTCTTGTTGTTTGGACCTCCGGCTCTCAATGCAAGGAGGCGTGATGGAGAAAATGTCCCGACATCCCGTCCCGCTCAACCCGAGCTTTCTGCCTCCAGCGACGCACGGAGTCCTGAAGTCTCTGCTGGAGAACCCGATGAAGCTGCCGCTGCATCATGAAGGTGAACTTCTCCTGTATGTCTGTAATAGTCTGTAGTTTCATGCTCGTGTTCTGGATTTGAAAGAGTCCGAGCTGCATTACAGACATGAAGTATGTTTGAGTCTGGACCTCAGGTGACAACTTCTCAGACTGTCAGTCAGACCAGAGATAAATCACATGAGCAGCAGCTTCACGGTCTCAAGTCAATATGATGATAGATGTTTCCAGCTGGCCAGATGAGCAGGAACGTTATCTCAGGATCAATATATGAATATTTGATCATCTTGTGTTTGTCAAACAGACCCATCAGAGCTGCAGGCAGAACTTCTCCTCCCACCTGAGACATCTCAGACTTTATAACTCACCAATATATTAATATATTGAACACGCTGTCACATGAGAAGACTGACTGTCAGCTGTCATCAGAAAAATCATTTAAACCACGAATTGATTATTAAAATTGTTGCAGATAAATATTTTACATCAATTAATCAAGTAATCATTTCAGCTCTAAAATGTTGTTTCTTCTCTACACTTTTATATCCATGACTTCTTCTTATTGGTTTGAGCTTTGTTTGTTTTCCATTCTGGATATTTAGTTCGCGAGCAGCTGATTCAGAAATCAAAAACATGGAATGTGGAGAACAAAACTCAACTCAAACTTTGGGGTTTATTGATCGTCTGTCTGGAAAGACTTCATCTCACAATCAATAACTATAAATGCAGCGAACCTTATTGAGTCCTGTGGGAGAGATCCATCTGTTCTTCAGAGGTCAGAGGTCAGTTTCTGGAGCTGATAGACGTCCAGTGTTGTGTTCAAGGACACGCCTCGCTGCTCCTGGAAACGTTGTCGATAAGGAACGTGAAGGTTTTGTTGTGATTGAGGAAACATAAAAGTTGTATATGTGAGACTGAGGTTTTGGTCTGACACCAGTCTAAACCGGTCTGAACGTGAAGTCATGGTGGATGGAGGGTCCTTTTCCATTTGGTTTCTTTTAACCATGAGCACAATCAACTCATAACCAAATATTTATTTTAAATCAGAACCACCGCCTTTAATCTAACAACCCGTAATGACAGCAGTGGAGGTTTCAGGAGACAGCAAATAACATGTCGGAGCCAAACTGTAGGTTTCTGTCTTTTATTTGATCTAAAACACATTAGGTGACTATATGTATACACATGCAGTTCTCACACTGAACACAGGGTGGAGCATTAATGTAGGAAGGTCATATAGCTTAGCTCCATGTGATGAGAATCAGGTGTGCTGCTATCTATGGCTTACTGAGGTATATTAGTTTTTACTGGAAGTCACTACATAACGTATTTGGTTGATTCGTCTGTTGGATTTTTGGGCTTCACCTTCGTGCTCGTGTTAGTAGACTGTGAGATGTCGCTCAGCTGCTTCATGGAGCCACTAGTGGTCAAAAACTCTACAGGGCACCTTTAAGGCAGGACTAACAGGACTTGATAAAGCAAGAGTCCAATAGCCAGACCCATTGTTTAAACATACCCTGAAGAGTTTTGTTGTTTGGGTTGTACTGACTGATTAATTCCCTCTGTCCTCCTTTAGCTTTCACCAAGCAGCAGGAGAAGGAGAAGAACCTGGATGAGGAGCGCAGCGCCCCCCAGTCAGCCTTCCTGGGCCCCACGCTGTGGGACAAGACCCTGCCTTACGATGGAGACACCTTCCAGCTGGAGTACATGGACCTGGAAGAGTTCCTGTCTGAGAACGGCATCCCCTCCAGCCCCTCCCAGCACCACCGAAACCAGCACCAACCGCACGC